>NC_091391.1:7868834-7893834 GCF_038502225.1 Cherax quadricarinatus
TGTGTTGTGTGATATTGTGTTGTGTGATACTGTGTTGTGTGATACTGTGTTGTGTGATACTGTGTTGTGTGATACTGTGTTGTGTGATACTGTGTTGTGTGATACTGTGTTGCGTGATACTGTGTTGTGTGATACTGTGTTGTGTGATACTGTGTTGTGTGATACTGTGTTGTGTGATACTGTGTTGTGTGATACTGTGTTGTGTGATACTGTGTTGTGTGATACTGTGTTGTGTGGTATTGTGTTGTGTGATACTGTGTTGTGTGATACTGTGTTGTGTGACACTGTGTTGTGTGATACTGTGTTGTGTGATACTGTGTTGTGTGAAACTGTGTTGTGTGATACTGTGTTGTGTGACACTGTTGTGTGATACTGTGTTGTGTGACACTAGTGTGTTGTGTGATACTGTGTTGTGTGACACTGTGTTGTGTGATACTGTGTTGTGTGATACTGTGTTGTGTGACACTGTGTTGTGTGATACTGTGTTGTGTGATACTGTGTTGTGTGATACTGTGTTGTGTGATACTGTGTTGTGTGATACTGTGTTGTGTGATACTGTGTTGTGTGATACTGTGTTGTGTGACACTGTGTTGTGTGATACTGTGTTGTGTGATACTGTGTTGTGTGACACTGTGTTGTGTGATACTGTGTTGTGTGATACTGTGTTGTGTGACACTACTGTGTTGTGTGACACTACTGTGTTGTGTGATACTGTGTTGTGTGATACTGTGTTGTGTGATACTGTGTTGTGTGATACTGTGTTGTGTGATACTGTGTTGTGTGATACTGTGTTGTGTGATACTGTGTTGTGTGACACTGTGTTGTGTGACGCTGTGTTGTCTGACACTGTGTTGTCTGACACTGCGTTGCGTGATACTGTGTTGTGTGATACTGTGTTGTGTGGCACTGTGTTGTGTGATACTGTGTTGTGTGATACTGTGTTGTGTGATACTGTGTTGTGTGGCACAGTGTTGTGTGACACTGTGTTGTCTGACACTGTGTTGTCTGACACTGTGTTGCGTGATACTGTGTTGTGTGACACTGTGTTGTGTGACACTGTGTTGCGTGATACTGTGTTGTGTGGCACTGTGTTGTGTGATACTGTGTTGTGTGGCACTGTGTTGTGTGACACTGTGTTGTGTGACACTGCTGCTATCCACCACTGCTGCCATCCATCACTGCTGCCATCCACCACTGCCGCCATCCATCACTGCTGCCATCCATCACTGCCGCCATCCATCACTGCTGCCATCCATCAGTGCTGCCATTCTCCATTGCTGCCATCCATCACTGCTGTCCTCCATGACTGCTGCCATCCATAACTGCTGCCATCCATCACTGCTTCTATCCACCACTTCTGCCATCCATGACTGCTGCCATCCACCACTTATGCCATCCATCACTGCTGCTATCCATCACAGCTGCCATCCATCACTGCAGCCGTCCATCACTGCCGCCATTCATCACTGCCGCCATCCTTCACTGCTGCCATCCACCAATGCTGCCATCAATCACTGTTGCCATCCATAACTGCTGCCATCCATCACTGCAGCCATCCATCTCTGCAGCCATCCATCAGTGCTGCCATCCATCACTGCTGCAATCCATCACTGCTGCCACCCATCACTGCTGCCATCAATCACTCCTGCCATCCACCACTGCTGCCATCCATCACTGCTGCCAACCACCACAGCTGCCATCAATAACTGCTGCCATCCATCACTGCTGCTATCCACCACTGCTGCCATCCATCACTGCTGCCAACCACCACAGCTGCCATCCATCACTGCTGCCATCCATCACTGCTGCCATCCATCACTGTTGCCATTCGCCACGCCTGCAATCCATCACTGCTGCCATCCATCACTGCTGCCATCCATCACTGCTACCATCCATTACTGCTGCCATCCATCACTGCTGCCATCCATCACTTTTGCCATCCATTACTGCTGTCATCCATCACTGCTGCCATCCACCAATGCTGATATCAAACACTGCTGCCATCCATCACTTTTGCCGTCCCTCACTGCTGCCATCCATCACTGCTGCCATCCATCACTGCTGCCATTCATCACTGCTGCCATCCATCAGTGCTGCCATCCACCATTGATGCCATCCATCACTGCTGCCATCCATCACTGCTGCCATCCATCACTGCTGCCATCCATCACTGCTGCCATCCATCACTGCTGCCATCCATCACTGCTGCCATCCATCACTGCTGCCATCCACCACTGCTGCCATCCATCACTGCTGCCATCCATCACTGCTGCCATCCACCACTGCTGCCATCCATCACTGCTGCCATCCATCACTGCTGCCATCACTGCTGCCATCCACCACTGCTGCCATCCATCACTGCTGCCATCCATCACTGCTGCCATCCATCACTGCTGCCATCTATCACTGCTGCCATCCTTCACTGCTGCCATCCCATGCCATCGATCCACCTCTGCTGCCATCCATCACTGCTGCCATCCATCATTTTTGCCATCCATCACTCCTGACACCCATCACTGCTGCCATCTATCACTGCTGCCATCCATCACTGCTGCCATCCACCACTGCCGCCATCCACCACTGCTGCCATCCATCACTGCTGCCATCCATCGTAACTGCAATCCATCACTGCTGCCATCCATCACTGCTGCCATCCATCACTGCTGCCATCCATCACTGCTGCCATCCATCACTGCTGCCATCCACCACTGCTGCCATCCATCACTGCTGCCATCCATCACTGCTGCCATCCATCACTGCTGCCATCCATCACTGCTGCCATTAATCACTGCTGCAATCCACCACTGCTGCCATCCATCACTGCTGCCATCCATCACTGCTGCCATTCATTGCTTCCATCCATCACTGTTGAAATCCTTCACTGCTGCCATCCATCACTGCTGCCATCCATCACTGCTGGCATCCATCACTGCTATCCCATGCTTCACTGCTGCCATCCACTGCTGCCACTGCTGCCATCCCACTGCTGCCATCACTGCTGCCATCCATCACTGCTGCCATCCATGCCGATCACTGCTGCTGCCACTTCTGCCATCCTTCGCTGCATCACTGCTGCCATTCATTGCTGCCATCCATCACTGCTGCCATCCATCACTGCTGCCATCCATCACTGCTGCCATCCATCACTGCTGCCATCCATCACTGCTGCCATCCATCACTGCTGCCATCCATCACTGCTGCCATCCATCACTGCTGCCATCCATCACTGACTGCTGCCATCCATCACTGCTGCCATCCACCACTGCTGCCATCCATCACTGCTGCCATCCACCACTGCTGCCATCCATCACTGCTGCCATCCATCACTGCTGCCATCCATCACTGCCGCCATCCATCACTGCTGCCATCCATCACTGCTGCCATCCATCACTGCTGCCATCCATCACTGCTGCAATCCATCACTGCTGCCATCAGTCACTGCTGCCATCCATCACTGCTGCCATCCATCACTGCTGCCATCCACCACTGCTGCCATCCACCACTGCTGCCATCCATCACTGCTGCCATCCATCACTGCTGCCATCCATCACTGCTGCCATCCATCACTGCTGCCATCCATCACTGCTGCCATCCATCACTGCTGCCATCCATCACTGCTGCCATCCATCATTGCAGCCATCCATCACTGCTGCCATCCATCACTGCTGCCATCCATCACTGCTGCCATCCATCACTGCTGTCATCCATCACTGCTGCCATCCACCACTGCTGCCATCCATCACTGCTGCTATCCATCACTGCTGTCCTCCATCACTGCTGCCATCCGTCACTGCTGAAATCCACCACTGCTGCGAATCATCACTGCTGCCATCCACAACTGCTCCCATCAATCACTGCTGCCATCCATCACTGCTCCCATCAATCACAGCTGCAATCCATCACTACTGTCATCCATAACTGCTGCCATCCACCACTGCTGCCATCCATCACTGCTACCATCCATGACTCCTGCCATCCACCACTGCTGTCATCGATTACTGCTGCCATCCATCACTGCTGCCATCCATCACTGCTGCCATCCATCACTGCTGCCATCCATCACTGCTGCCATCCATCACTGCCGTCATCCATCACTGCTGCCATCTATCACTGCTGCCATCCATCACTGCTGCCATCCATCACTGCTGCCATCCACCACTGTTGCCATCCGTCAGTGCTGCCATCCATCACCGCTGCCATCCATCACTGCTGCCATCCACCACTTCTGCCATCCAACACTGCTGCCGTCCATCTCTGCTGCCACCCATCACTGCTGGGATCCAGCACTGCTGCCATCCATCACTGCTGCCATTCCTCGCTGCTGCCATCCACAACTGTTGTCATCCATCACTGCTGCTAACCATCTCTGCTGCCATCCATCACTGCTGCCATCAATCACTGCTGCTATCCACCACTGCTGCCATCTATCACTGCTGCAATCCATCACTGCTGCCATTAATAACTGCTGCAATCCACCACTGCTGCCATCCATCACTGCTGTCATCTATCACTGCTGCCATCAATCACTGCTGTTATCCAGGACTGCTGCCATCCATCACTGCTGCCATCGATCACTGCTGCCATCCATCACTGCTATCATCCATCACTGCTGCCATCAATCACTGCTGCCATCCATTGCATCTGCCATGCATCACCGCTCCCATCCATCACTGCTGCCATCCACAACTGCTGACATCCATCACTGCTGCCATCCATCACTGCCGCCATCCAATACTGCTGATATCCATCACTGCTGTCATCCATCACAGTTGCCATCCATCACTGCTGCTATCCATCACTGCTGCCATCCATAACTGCTGCCATCCATCACTGCTGCCATCCATCACTGCTGCTATCCATCACTGCTGCCATCCATAACTGCTGCCATCCATCACTGCTGCCATCCATCACTGCTGCCATCCACCACTGCTGCCATCCATCACTGCTGCAATCCATCACTGCTGCCATCCATCACTGCAGCCATCCATCATTGCTGCCATCCATCACTTATGCCATCCACCACTGCTGCCATCCTTCACTGCTGCCATCAATCACTGCTGCAATCTATCAGTACTGCCATCCATCACTGCAGCCGTCCATCACTGCTGCCATCCATCACTGCTGCCATCCATCACTGCAGCCATCCACCACTGCTGTCCTCCATCACTGCTGCCGTCCATCACTGCTGTCATCCATCACTGCTGCTATCCATCACTGCTTATATCCACCACTGCTGCCATCCATCACTGCTACCATCCATCACTGCTACCATCCATCACTGCTGCCATCCGCCACTGCTGCCATCCATCACTTCTGCAACCCATCACTGCTGCCATCCACCACTGCTGCCAACCATCACTGCTGCCATCCATCACTGCTGCAATCCATCTCTGCTGCCATCCATCACAGCTGTCATCCATCACTGTTGCGAACCACCACTGCTGCCATCCATCACTGCTGCAATGCATCACTGCTGCCCTCCATCACTGCTGCCATCCATCACTGCTGAAATCCACCAGCGCTGCCATCCATCACTTTTGCCATCCATCACTGCTGCCGTCCATCACTGCTTATATCCATCAGTGTTGCAATCCATGACTGCTGAAATCCATCACCGCTGCCATCCATCAATGCTGCCTTCCATCACTGCTGCCAATCATCACTGCTGCCATCCATCACTGCTGCCATCCATCACTGCTCCCATCAATCACTGCTGCCATCCATCACTGGTGCCATCAATCACAACTGCAATCCATCACTACTGCCATCCATCACTGCTGCCATCCACCACTTCTGCCATCCATCACTGCTGCCATCCATCACTGCTGCCATCCATCACTTCTGCCATCCACCACTGCTGCCATCCACCATTTTTTCCATCAATCACTGCTGCCATCCTTCACTGTTGCCATCCATCACTGCTGCCATCCATCACTGCTGCCATCCATCACTGCTGCCATCCATCACTGCTGCCATCCATCACTGCTGCCATCCACCACTGCTGCCATCCATCACTGCTGCCATCCATCACTGCTGCCATCCACCACTGCTGCCATCCACCACTGCTGCCATCCATCACTGCTGCCATCCATCACTGCTGCCATCCATCACTGCTGCCATCCATCACTCCTGCCATCCATCACTGCTGCCGACCATCGCTGCTGCAATCCGTCACTGCTGCCATCCATCACTGCTGCTATCCATCACTGCTGCGATCAATCACTGCTGCCATCCATCACTGCTGCCATCCATCACTGCTGCCATCCACCACTGCTGCAATCCTTCCCTGCTGCCATCCATTACTGATGCCATAAACCACTGCTGCCCTCCACCACTGCTGCCCTCCACCACCACTGCTGCCATCCACCACTGCTGCCCTCCACCACTGCTGCCGTCCACCACCACTGCTGCCCTCCACCACTGCTGCCGTCCACCACCACCGCTGCCCTCCACCACCACTGCTGCCCTGCCTACTCCATCCACCACTGCTGCCATCCACCACCACTGCTGCCCTCCACCACTGCTGCCATCCACCACTGCTGCCCTCCACCACCACTGCTGCCATCCACCACTGCTGCCCTCCACCACCACTGCTGCCATCCACAACTGCTGCCCTCCACTGCTGCCGTCTACCACTGCTGCCGTCCACCACCGCCGCCCACCTCCCCCACTGCTGCCATCCACCACTTCTTCCCTCCACCACTGCTGCCCACCACCACTGCTGCCCTCCACCACCACTACTGCCGTCCACCACTGCTGCCCTCCACCACTGCTGCCCTGCACCACCACTGCTGCCCTCCACCACTGCTGCCCACCACCACTGCTGCTCTCCACCACCACTACTGCCATCCACCACTGCTGCCCTCCACCACCACTACTGCCATCCACCACTGCTGCCCTCCATTACTGCTGCCCACTACCACTGCTGCCCTCCACCGCCACTGCTGCCCTCCACCACCACTGCTGCCCTCCACCACCACTGCTGCCCTCCACCACCACTGCTGCCCACCACCACCACTGCTGCCGTCCACCACCACTGCTGCCCTCCAGTGCTGCCGTCCTACACCACTGCAGTAATCCACCACTGCTGTCCTCCACCACCACCACTGCTGCCATCCACCACCACCGCTGCCCTCCACCACTGCCACCTCCACCACCTCTGCTGTCCTCCACCACTGCTGCCCTCCACTGCTGCCATCCACCCCTGCTGCCCTCCACCACTGCTGCCCTCCACCACCACTGCTGCCCTCCACCACCACTGCTGCCCTCCACCAATGCTGCCGTCCACCAACACTGCTGCCCTCCACCACTGCTGCCCTCCACCACTGCTGCCCTCCACCACTGCTGCCTATCCACCACTGCTGCCCTCCACCCCACCACTGCACCTCCACCGCTGCCCCTCCACCACTGCTGCCCTCCACCACTGCTGCCCTCCACTGCTGCCCTCCACCACTGCTGCCCTCCACCACCACTACTGCCATCCACCACTGCTGCCCTCCACCACTGCTGCCCTCCACTACCACTGCTGCCCCCTCCCTGCTGCCATCCCACCACTGCTGCTCCACCACTGCTGCTTTCCACCACCACTACTGCCATCCACCACTGCTGCCCTCCACCACTGCTGCAGTCCTCCACCACTGTTGCCCAATACCACTGCTGCCGACCACCACCACTGCTGCCCTCCACGACCCCTGCTGCCCTCCACCAACACTGTTGCCCTCCACCACTGCTGCCCTCCACCACCACTGCTGCCCTCCACCACTGCTGCCCTCCACCACTGCTGCCCTCCACCACTGCTGCCGTCCACCACCACTGCAGTAATCCACCACTGCTGTCCTCCACCACCACCACTGCTGCCATCCACCACCACCGCTGCCCTCCACCACAACTGCTGCCATCCACCACCACCGCTGCCCTCCACCACTGGTGCCCTCCACCACCACTGCTGCCATCCACAACTGCTGCCCTCCACCACTGCTGCCGTCCACCACTGCTGCCCTCCACAACCACCGCCGCCCTCCTCCACCACTGCTGCCATCCACCACTTCTTCCCTCCACCACTGCTGCCCTCCAACACTGCTGCCCTCCACCACCACTGCTGCCATCCACCACTGCTGCCCTCCACCACCACTGCTGCCCTCCACCACTGCTGCCCTCCACCACCACTGCTGCCATCCACCACCACTGCTGCCCTCCACCACTGCTGCCCTCCACCACTGCTGCCCTCCACCACCACTGCTGCCATCCACCACTGCTGCCCTCCACCACTGCTGCCCTCCACCACCACTGCTGCCATCCACCACTGCTGCCATCCACCACTGCTGCCCTCCTCCACTGCTGCCCTCCACCACCACTGCTGCCCTCCACCACTGCTGCCCTCCACCACCACTGCTGCCATCCACCACTGCTGCCCTCCACCACTGCTGCCGTCCACCACCACTGCTGCCCTCCACCACTGCTGCCCTGCACCACCACTGCTGCCCTCCACCACTGCTGCCCTCCACCACTGCTGCCCTCCACCAACACTGCTGCCCTCCACTGCTGCCCTCCACCACTGCTGCCATCCACCACCACTGCTGCCCTCCACCACTGCTGCCCTCCACTGCTGCCCTCCACCACTGCTGCCCTCCACCACTGCTGCCCTCCACCACTGCTGCCCTCCACTGCTGCCCTCCACCACTGCTGCCCTCCACCACCACTGCTGCCCTCCACCACTGCTGCCCTCCAACACCACTGCTGCCATCCACAACTGCTGCCATGCACCACTGCTGGCCTCCTCCACTGCTGCCCTACACTGCTGCCCTCCTCTACTGCTGCCCTCCACCACTGCTGCCCTCCACTGCTGCCGTCCACCACCACCGCTGCCCTCCACCACCACTGCTGCCATCCACCACTTCTTCCCTCCACCACTGCTGCCCTCCACCACCACTGCTGCCCTCCTCTACTGCTGCCCTCCACCACTGCTGCCCTCCACCACCACTGCTGCCATCCACCACTGCTGCCCTCCACCACTGCTGCCCTCCACCACTGCTGCCCTCCTCCAAAACTGCTGCCCTCCACCACCACAGCTGCCTTCCACCACTGCTGCCCTCCACCACTGTTGCCCTCGGCCACCACTGCTGCCATCCACCACCAAAGCTGATCTCAACCACCAATGCTGCCCTCCACAACACTGCTGCCCTCCACCACTGCTGCCCTCCACCACTGCTGCCATCCACCACCACTGCTGCCCTCCACCACCACTGCTGCCCTCCACCACCACTGCTGCCATCCACCACCACCGCTGCCATCCACCACCACTGCTGCCATCCACCACCACTGCTGCCATCCACCACCACCGCTGCCCTCCACCACTGCAGCCCTCCACCATTGCTGCCCTTTTACCACCACTGCTGCCATCCACCAGCACCGCTTCCCTCCACCACCACTGCTGCCCTCCACCACTGCTGCCCTCGACCACAACTGCTACCCTCCACCACCACTGCTGCCCTCCACCACTGCTGCCCTCGACCACCCACAACCGCTGCCCTCCACCACCACTGCTGCCCTCCACCACTGCTGCCCTCCACCACTTCTGCACTCCACCAACACATCACCTCTACCACTGCTGCCCTCCACCACCACTGCTGCCCTCCACCACTGCTGCCCTCCACCACTGCTGCCCTCCACCACCACTTCACCTCTACCACTGCTGCCCTCCACCACCACTGCTGCCATCCACCACTGCTGCCATCCACCACTGCTGCTATCCACCACTGCTGCCCACCATCACCTCCGCTGCCTTCCACCACTGCTGCCATCCACCACTGCTGCCCTCCACGACTGCTGCCCTCCACCACCACTGCTGCCCTCCACCACTGCTGCCCTCCAACACTGCTCCCCTCCACCACCACTGCTGTCATCCACAACTGCTGCCGTACAACACCACTGCTGCCCTCCACCACTGCTGCCGACCACCACCACCGCTGCCCTCCACCACCACTGCTGCCATCCACCACTTCTGCCCTCCACCACTGCTGCCCTCCACCACTGCTGCCCTCCACCACCACTGCTGCCCACCACCACCACTGCTGCCCTCCACCACTGCTGCCCTCCACCACTGCTGCCCTCCACCACTGCTGCCCTCCACCACCACTGCTGCCCTCCACCACTGCTGCCCTCCACCACCACTGCTGCCCTCCACCACCACTGCTGCCCTCCACCACCACTGCTGCCCTCCACCTCCACTGCTGCCATCCACCACTGCTGCCATCCACCACTGCTGCCCTCCACCACCACTGCTGCCATCCACCACTGCTGCCATCCACCACTGCTGCTCTCCTTCAATGCTGCCCTCCTCTACTGGTGCCCTCCACCACCACTGCTGCCATCCACAACTGCTGCCCTCCACCACTGCTGCCGTCCACCACCACTGCTGCCATCCACCACCACTGCTGCCCTCCACCACTGCTGCCCTTTACCACCACTGCTGCCCTCCACCACTGCTGCCCTCCACCACCACTGCTGCCCTCCACCACTGCTGCCCTCCACCACTGCTGCCCTCCACCACTGCTGCCGTCCACCAACACTGCTGCCCTCCACCACTGCTGCCCACCACCACCACTGCTGCCCTCCACCACTGCTGCCCTCCACCACTGCTGCCCTCCACCACTGCTGCCCTCCACCACTGCTGCCCTCCACCACCACTGCTGCCCTCCACCACTGCTGCCCTCCACCACCACTGCTGCCCTCCACCACTGCTGCCCTCCACCACCACTGCTGCCCTCCACCACTGCTGCCCTCCACCACCACTGCTGCCCTCCACCACTTCTGCCCTCCACCACCACTGCTGCCCTCCACCACCACTGCTGCCCTCCACCACTGCTGCCCTCCACCACCACTGCTGCCCTCCACCACTGCTGCCCTCGACCACCACTGCTGCCCTCCACCACTGCTGCCATCCACAACTGCTGCCCTCCACCACTGCCGCCGTCCACCACCACTGCTGCCCTCCACCACTGCTGCCATCCACAACTGCTGCCCTCCACCACTGGTGCCCTCCACCACCACTGCTGCCCTCCACAACTGCTGCCCTCCACCACTGCTGCCGTCCACCACCACTGCTGCCCTCCACCACTGCTGCCGTCTACCACCACCGCTGCCCTGCACCACCACTGCTGCCCTCCACCACTGCTGCCCTCCACCACCAGTGCTGCCCTCCACCACCACTGCTGCCCTCCACCACTGCTGCCCTCCACCACCACTGCTGCCCTCCACCACTGCTGCCATCCACCACTGCTGCCCTCCACCACTGCTGCCCTCCACCACTGCTGCCCTCCACCACTGCTGCCCTCCACCACCACTGCTGCCCTCCACCACTGCTGCCCTCCACCACTGCTGCCCTCCACCACCACTGCTGCCCTCCACCACTGCTGCCCTCCACCACCACTGCTGCCCTCCACCACTGCTGCCCTCCACCACCACTGCTGCCCTCCACCACTGCTGCCCTCCACCACCACTGCTGCCCTCCACCACTGCTGCCCTCCACCACCACTGCTGCCCTCCACCACTGCTGCCCTCCACCACTGCTGCCCTCCACCACCACTGCTGCCCTGCTGCCCTCCACCACCTGCTGCCCTCCACCACTGCTGCCCTCCATCACCACTGCTGCCCTGCACCACTGCTGCCATCCACAACTGCTGCCCTCCACCACTGCTGCCGTCCACCACCACCGCCGTCCTCCTCCCCCACTGCTGCCATCCACTTCTTCCCTCCACCACTGCTGCCCTCCACCACTGCTGCCATCCACTGCTGCCCTCCAAAACTGCTGCCCTCCACTGGTGCCCTCCACCACTGCTGCCATCCACTACCACTGCTGCCCTCCACCACTGCTGCCATCCACCACTGCTGCCATCCACCACTGCTGCCCTCTTCCACTGCTGCCCTCCACCACTGCTGCCCTCCACCACCGCTGCCCTCCACCGCCACTGCTGCCCTCCACCATTGCTGCCCTTTTACCACCACTGCTGCCATCCACCACCACTGCTGCCCTCCACCACCACTGCTGCCCTCCACCACTGCTGCCCTCGACCACCACTGCTGCCATCCACCACCACCGCTGCCCTCCACCACCACTGCTGCCCTCCACCACTGCTGCCCTCCACCACCACTGCTGCCCTCCACCACTGCTGCCCTCGACAACCACTGCTGCCCTCCACCACCACTGCTGCACTCCACCACTGCTGCCCTCCACCAACACTGCTGCCCTCCACTGCTGCCCTCCACCACTGCTGCCATCCACCACCACTGCTGCCCTCCACCACCACTGCTGCCATCCACCACTGCTGCCATCCACCACTTCTTCCCTCCACCACTGCTGCCCTCCTCCACCACTGCTGCCATCCACCACTGCTGCCCTTCACCACCACTGCTGCCCTCCACTGCTGCCGTCCACCACCACCGCTGCCCTCCACCACCACTGCTGCCCTCCACCACCACTGCTGCCCTCCACCACCACTGCTGCCCTCCACCACCACTGCTGCCCTCCACCACCACTGCTGCCCTCCACCACTGCTGCCCTCCACCACTGCTGCCCTCCACCACCACTGCTGCCCTCCACCACTGCTGCCCTCCACTGCTGCCCTCCACCACTGCTGCCCTCGACCACCACTGCTGCCCTCCACCACTGCTGCCCTCCACCACTGCTGCCCTCCACCACCACTGCTGCCCTCCACCACTGCTGCCCTCCACCACCACTGCTGCCCTCCACCACCACTGCTGCCCTCCACCACCACTGCTACCCTCCACCAACACTGCTGCCCTCCACCACTGCTGCCCTCCACCACTGCTGCCCTCCACCACTGCTGCCCTCCACCACTGCTGCCCTCCACCACTGCTGCCCTCCACCACCACTGCTGCCCTCCACCACTGCTGCCCTCCACCACTGCTGCCCTCCACCACTGCTGCCCTCCACCACTGCTGCCCTCCACCACTGCTGCCCTCCACCACTGCTGCCCTCCACCACCACTGCTGCCATCCACCGCCAAAGCTGATCTCCTTCACCACTGCTGCCCTGCACAACACTGCTGCCCTCCACCACTGCTGCCCTCCACCACCACTGCTGCCCTCCACCACTGCTGCCCTCCACCACCACTACTGCCATCCACCACTGCTGCCCTCCACCACTGCTGCCCTCCACCACCACTACTGCCATCCACCACTGCTGCCCTCCACCACTGCTGCCCACCACCACTGCTGCCCTCCACCACTGCTGCCCTCCACCAGTGCTGCCCTTTTACCACCACTGCTGCCATCCACCACCACCGCTGCCCTCCACCACCACTGCTGCCATCCACCAGCACCGCTTCCCTCCACCACCACTGCTGCCCTCCACTGCTGCCCTCGACCACCTCTGCTGCCCTCCACCACCACTGCTGGCCTCCACCGCTGCTGCCATCCACCACCACTGCTGCCATCCACCACTGCAGCCCTCCACCACTGCTGCCGTCCACCACCACTGGTGCCCTCCACCACTGCTGCCGTCCACCACCACCGCTGCCCTCCACCACCACTGCTGCCCTCCACCACTGCTGCCCTCCACCACTGCTGCCCTCCACCACTGCTGCCCTCCACCACCACTGCTGCCCTCCACCACCACTGCTGCCCTCCACCACCACTGCTGCCCTCCACCACCACTGCTGCCCTCCACCACTGCTGCCCACCACCACTGCTGCCCTCCACCACTGCTGCCCTCCACCACCACTGCTGCCCTCCACCACTGCTGCCCTCCACCACTGCTGCCCTCCACCACCATTGCCCTCCACCACCACTGCTGCCCTCCACCACCACTGCTGCCCTCCACCACCACTGCTGCCCTCCACCACTGCCCTCCACGACTGCTGCCCTCCACCACACACTGCTCCACCACCTGCCCTCCACCACTGCTGCCCTCCACCACACTGCTGCCCTCCACCACCTGCCTAGTACCACACTGCTGCCCTCCACCACCTGGCTAGTACCACACTGCTGCCCTCCACCACCTGGCTAATACCACACTGCTGCCCTCCACCACCTGCCTCCACCACTGCTGCTCCACCACCACTGCTTCCCTCCACCACTGCTGCCCTCCACCACTGCTGCCCTCCACCACCACTGCTGCCCTCCACCACCACTGCTGCCCTCCACCACCACTGCTGCCCTCCACCACTGCTGCCCACCACCACTGCTGCCCTCCACCACCACTGCTGCCCACTACCACTGCTGCCCTCCACCACCACTGCTGCCCTCCACTGCTGCCCTCCACCACTGCTGCCCTCCACCACCACTGCTGCCCTCCACCACTGCTGCCCTCCACCACTGCTGCCCTCCACCACCACTGCTGCCCTCCACCACTGCTGCCCTCCACCACTGCTGCCCTCCACCACCACTGCTGCCCTCCACCACCACTGCTGCCCTCCACCACTGCTGCCCTCCACCACCACTGCTGCCCTCCACCACCACTGCTGCCCTCCACCACCACTGCTGCCCTCCACCACCACTGCTGCCCTCCACCACCACTGCTGCCCACCACCACCACTGCTGCCCTCCACCACCACTGCTGCCCTCCACCGCCACTGCTGCCCACTACCACTGCTGCCCTCCACCACCACTGCTGCCCTCCACTGCTGCCCTCCACCACTGCTGCCCTCCACCACTGCTGCCCTCCACCACTGCTGCCGTCCACCAACACTGCTGCCCTGCACCACTGCTGCCCTGCACCACTGCTGCCCTCCACCACCACTGCTGCCCACCACCACTGCTGCCCTCCACCACTGCTGCCCTCCACCACCACTGCTGCCCTCCACCACCACTGCTGCCCTCCACCACTGCTGCCCTCCACCACTGCTGCCGTCCACCACTGCTGCCCTCCACCACCACTGCTGCCCTCCACCACACACTGCCCTGCCCTCCACCACCACTGCTGCCGTCCACCACCACTGCTGCCCTCCACCACTGCTGCCGTCCACCAACACTGCTGCCCTCCACCACTGCTGCCCTCCACCACTGCTGCCCTCCACCACCACTGCTGCCCTCCACCACCACTGCTGCCCTCCACCACTGCTGCCCTCCACCACTGCTGCCCTCCACCACTGCTGCCCTCCACCACTGCTGCCCACCACCACCACTGCTGCCCTCCACCACTGCTGCCCTCCACCACCACTGCTGCCCTCCACCACTGCTGCCCTCCACCACTGCTGCCCTCCACTGCTGCCCTCCACCACTGCTGCCCTCCACCACTGCTGCCCTCCACCACTGCTGCCCTCCACCACTGCTGCCCTCCACCACTGCTGCCCTCCACCACTGCTGCCCTCCACCACTGCTGCCGTCCACCACCACTGCTGCCCTCCACCACCACTGCTGCCCTCCACCACTGCTGCCCTCCACCACTGCTGCCCTCCACCACCACTGCTGCCCTCCACCACTGCTGCCCTCCACCACCACTGCTGCCCTCCACCACCACTGCTGCCCTCCACCACTGCTGCCCTCCACCACCACTGCTGCCCTCCACCACCACTGCTGCCCTCCACCACCACTGCTGCCCTCCACCACTGCTGCCCTCCACCACCACTACTGCCATCCACCACTGCTGCCCTCCACCACTGCTGCCCACCACCACTGCTGCCCTCCACCACCACTACTGCCGTCCACCACTGCTGCCCTCCACCACCACTGCTGCCCTCCACCACTGCTGCCCTCCACCACTGCTGCCCTCCACCACTGCTGCCCTCCACAACTGCTGCCCTCGACCACCACTGCTGCCATCCACCACCACCGCTGCCCTCCACCACCACTGCTGCCCTCCACCACTGCTGCCCTCCACCACTGCTGCCCTCCACCACTGCT
Organism: Cherax quadricarinatus; assembly: GCF_038502225.1. Lineage (NCBI taxonomy): Eukaryota > Metazoa > Arthropoda > Malacostraca > Decapoda > Parastacidae > Cherax > Cherax quadricarinatus. Next base: position 7,884,696 of record NC_091391.1, read on the forward strand.
GCCCTCCACCACTGCTGCCCTCCACCACTGCTGCCCTCCACCACCACTGCTGCCCTCCACCACTGCTGCCCTCCACCACTGCTGCCCTCCACCACCACTGCTGCCCTCCACCACCACTGCTGCCCTCCACCACCACTGCTGCCCTCCACCACTGCTGCCCTCCACCACCACTGCTGCCCTCCACCACTGCTGCCCTCCACCACCACTGCTGCCCTCCACCACTGCTGCCCTCCACCACTGCTGCCCTCCACCACCACTGCTGCCCTCCACCACCACTGCTGCCCTCCACCACCACTGCTGCCCTCCACCACTGCTGCCCTCCACCACTGCTGCCCTCCACCACCACTGCTTCCCTCCACCACCACTGCTGCCCTCCACCACCACTGCTGCCCTCCACCACTGCTGCCCTCCACCACCACTGCTGCCCTCCACCACCACTGCTGCCCTCCACCACTGCTGCCCTCCACCACCACTGCTGCCCTCCACCACCACTGCTGCCCTCCACCACCACTGCTGCCCTGCCCACCACCACTGCTGCCCTCCACCACCACTACTGCCCTGCACCACCACTGCTGCCCTCCACCACTGCTGCCCTCCACCAACATTGCTGCCCTCCAGTGCTGCTGCCATCCACCAAGACTGCTGTCCTCCACCACCACTGCTGCCATCCAACACTGCTGCCATCCACCACTGCTTCCCTCCACCACCACTGCTGCTGCCCTCCATCCACCACTGCTGCCATCCACCACTGCTGCCCTCCACCACCACTGCTGCCATCCACCACTGCTGGTCTCCTTCAATGCTGCCCTCCACCACCACTGCTGCCTTCCACCACTGCTGCCCTTCACCAACACTGCTGCCCTCCACTGCTGCCCTCCACCACTGCTGCCCTCCACCACCACTGCTGCCCTCCACCACTGCTGCCCTCCACCACCACTGCTGCCCTCCACCACTGCTGCCGTCCACCAACACTGCTGCCCTCCACCACTGCTGCCCTCCACCACCACTGCTGCCCTCCACCACCACTGCTGCCCTCCACCACCACTACTGCCATCCACCACTGCTGCCCTCCACTGCTGCCCTCCACTGCTGCCATCCACCCCTGCTGCCCTCCACCACTGCTGCCCTCCACCACCACTGCTGCCCTCCACCACCACTGCTGCCCTCCACCACCACTGCTGCCCTCCACCACCACTGCTGCCCTCCACCACTGCTGCCCTCCACCACTGCTGCCCTCCACCACCACTGCTGCCATCCACCACCACTGCTGCCCTCCACCACCACTGCTGCCCTCCACCACTGCTGCCCTCCACCAACACTGCTGCTCTCCACCACCACTGCTGCCCTCCACCACCACTGCTGCCCTCCACCACCACTGCTGCCCTCCACCACCACTGCCCAACACCACCACTGCTGCCCTCCACCACCACTGCTGCCCTCCACCACTGCTGCCCTCCACCACCACTGCTGCCCTCCACCGCTGCTGCCCTCCACCACCACTGCTGCACTGCTGTCCTCCACCATTGCTGCCCTCCACCACCACTGCTGCCCTCCTCCACCACTGCTGCCCTCCACTACCACTGCTGCCCTCCACCACCACTGCTGCACTGCTCCACCACCACTGCTGCCCTCCACCACCACTGCCCTCCACCACCACTGCTGCCCTCCACCACCACTGCTGCCCTCCACCACCACTGCTGCCCTCCACTGCTGCCCTCCACCACCCACCACTGCTGCCCTCCACCACCACTACTGCCATCCACCACTGCTGCCCTCCACCACTGCTGCCCACTACCACTGCTGCCCTCCACCACCACTGCTGCCCTCCACCACCACTGCTGCCCTCCACCACCACTGCTGCCCACCACCACCACTGCTGCCCACTACCACTGCTGCCCTCCACCGCCACTGCTGCCCACTACCACTGCTGCCCTCCACTGCTGCCCTCCACCACTGCTGCCCACCACCACCACTGCTGCCCTCCACCACTGCTGCCCTCCACCACCACTGCTGCCCTCCACCACCACTGCTGCCCACCACCACCACTGCTGCCCACCGCCACTGCTGCCCTCCACCACTGCTGCCCTCCACCACCACTGCTGCCCTCTACCACCACTGCTGCCCACCACCACCACTGCTGCCCACTACCACTGCTGCCCACTACCACTGCTGCCCTCCACCACCACTGCTGCCCTCCACCACCACTGCTGCCATCCACCACAACTGCTGCCATCCACCACCACCGCTGTCATCCACCACCACTGCTGTTATCCACCACCACTGCTGCCATCCACCACCACCGCTGCCCTCCACCACTGCTCCACCGCCACTGCTGCCCTCCACCACCACCACAACTGCTGCCCTCCACCACCACTGCTGCCCTCCACCACCACTGCTCCACCACCACTGCTGCTTTCCACCACCACTGCTGCCCTCCACCACCACTGCTGCCCTCCACCACCACTGCTGCCCACCACCACTGCTGCCCTCCACCACCACTGCTGCCCTCCACCACCACTGCTGCCCTCCACCACCACTGCTGCCCTCCACCACTGCTGCCCTCCACCACCACTGCTGCCCTCCACCACTGCTGCCCTCCACCACCACTGCTGCCCTCCACCACCACTGCTGCCCTCCACCACCACTGCTGCCCTCCACCACTGCTGCCCTCCACCACCACTGCTGCCCTCCACCACTGCTGCCCTCCACCACCACTGCTGCCCTCCACCACCACTGCTGCCCTCCACCACCACTGCTGCCCTCCACCACCACTGCTGCCCTCCACCACTGCTGCCCTCCACCACCACTGCTGCCCTCCACCACCACTGCTGCCCTCCACCACCACTGCTGCCCTCCACCACCACTGCTGCCACTGCTGCCCTCCACCACCACTGCTGCCCTCCACCACCACTGCTGCCCTCCACCACCACTGCCCACCACCACCACTGCTGCCCACCACCACCACTGCTGCCCTCCACCACCACTGCCCCACCACCACTGCTGCCCTGCCCACTACCACTGCTGCCCTCCACCACTGCTGCCCTCCACCACCACTGCTGCCCTCCACCACCACTGCTGCCCTCCACCACCACTGCTGCCCTCCACCACCACTGCTGCCCACCACCACTGCTGCCCACCACCACTGCTGCCCTCCACCACCACTGCTGCCCTCCACCACCACTGCTGCCCTCCACCACTGCTGCCCTCCACCACTGCTGCCCTCCACCACCACTGCTGCCCTCCACCACCACTGCTGCCCACCACCACCACTGCTGCCCTCCACCACCACTGCTGCCCTCCACCACCACTGCTGCCCTCCACCACCACTGCTGCCCTCCACCACCACTGCTGCCCTCCACCACCACTGCTGCCCTCCACCACCACTGCTGCCCTCCACCACCACTGCTGCCCTCCACCACCACTGCTGCCCTCCACCACCACTGCTGCCCTCCACCACTGCTGCCCTCCACCACCACTGCTGCCCTCCACCACCACTGCTGCCCTCCACCACCACTGCTGCCCTCCACCACCACTGCTGCCCTCCACCACCACTGCTGCCCTCCACCACCACTGCTGCCCTCCACCACCACTGCTGCCCTCCACCACCACTGCTGCCCTCCACCACCACTGCTGCCCTCCACCACCACTGCTGCCCTCCACCACCACTGCTGCCCTCCACCACCACTGCTGCCCTCCACCACCACTGCACCCCACCACCACTGCTGCCCACCACCACCACTGCTGCCCTCCACCACCACTGCTGCCCTCCACCACCACCACCACTGCTGCCCTCCACCACCACTGCTGCCCTCCACCACCACTGCTGCCCTCCACCACCACCGCTGCCCTCCACCACCACTGCTGCCATCCACCACCACTGCTGCCATCCACCACCACTCCTGCCATCCACCACCACCGCTGCCCTCCACCACCACTGCAGCCCTCCACCACAACTGCTGCCCTCCACCACCACTGCTGCCCTCCACCACCACTGCTGCCCTCCACCACCACTGCTGCCCTCCACCACCACTGCTGCCCTCCACCACCACTGCTGCCCTCCACCACCACTGCTGCCCTCCACCACCACTGCTCGCCACCACCACTGCTGCCCTCCACCACCACTGCTGCCTGCTGCCCTCCACCACCACCACCACTGCTGCCCTCCACCACCACCACCACTGCTGCCCTCCACCACCACTGCTGCCCTCCACCACCACTGCTGCTCTCCACCACCACTGCTGCCACTGCTGCCCTCCACCACCACTGCTGCCCTCCACCACCACTGCTGCCCTCCACCACCACTGCTGCCCTCCACCACCACTGCTGCCCTCCACCACCACTGCTGCCCTCCACCACCACTGCTGCCCTCCACCACCACTGCTGCCCTCCACCACCACTGCTGCCCTCCACTACCACTGCTGCCCTCCCACCACTGCTGCCCTCCACCACCCCTGCCGCCCACCACCACCACTGCTGCCCTCCACCACTGCTGCCCTCCACCACCACTGCTGCCCTCCACCACCACTGCTGCCCTCCACCACCACTGCTGCCCTCCACCACCACTGCTGCCCACCACCACCACTGCTGCCCTCCACCACCACTGCTGCCCTCCACCACCACTGCTGCCCTCCACCACCACTGCTGCCCACCACCACCACTGCTGCCCTCCACCACCACTGCTGCCCTCCACCACCACTGCTGCCCTCCACCACCACTGCTGCCCTCCACCACCACTGCTGCCCTCCACCACCACTGCTGCCCTCCACCACCACTGCTGCCCTCCACCACTGCTGCCCTCCACCACCACTGCTGCCCTCCACCACCACTGCTGCCCTCCACAACCACCACCACTGCTGCCCTCCACCACCACTGCTGCCCTCCACCACCACTGCTGCCCTCCACCACCACTGCTGCCCTCCACCACCACTGCCTCCACCACCACTGCTGCCCTCCACCACCACTGCTGCCCTCCACCACCACTGCTCCACCACCACTGCTGCCCTCCACTACCACTGCTGCCCTCCACCACCACTGCTGCCCTCCACCACCACTGCTGCCCTCCACCACCACTGCTGCCCTCCACCACCACTGCTGCCCTCCACTACCACTGCTGCCCTCCACCACCACTGCTGCCCTCCACCACCACTGCTGCCCTCCACCACCACTGCTGCCCTCCACCACCACTGCTGCCCTCCACCACCACTGCTGCCCTCCACCACCACTGCTGCCCTCCACCACCACTGCTGCCCTCCACCACCACTGCTGCCCTCCACAACCACTGCTGCCCTCCACCACCACTGCTGCCCTCCACCACCACTGCTGCCCTCCACCACCACTGCTGCCCTCCACCACCACTGCTGCCCTCCACTACCACTGCTGCCCTCCACCACCACTGCTGCCCTCCACCACCACTGCTGCCCACCACCACTGCTGCCCTCCACCACCACTGCTGCCCACCACCACCACTGCTGCCCTCCACCACCACTGCTGCCCTCCACCACCACTGCTGCCCACCACCACCACTGCTGCCCTCCACCACCACTGCTGCCCTCCACCACCACTGCTGCCCTCCACCACCACTGCTGCCCTCCACCACTGCTGCCCTCCACCACCACTGCTGCCCTCCACCACCACTGCTGCCCACCACCACCACTGCTGCCCTCCACCACCACTGCTGCCCTCCACCACTGCTGCCGTCCACCAACACTGCTGCCCTCCACCACCACTGCTGCCCTCCACCACCACTGTCTCCACCACCACTGCTGCCCTCCACCACCACTGCTGCCCTCCACCACCACTGCTGCCCACCACCACCACTGCTGCCCTCCACCACCACTGCTGCCCTCCACCACTGCTGTCGTCCACCAACACTGCTGCCCTCCACCACTGCTGCCCTCCACCACCACTGCTGCCCTCCACCACCACTGCTGCCCTCCACCACCACTGTTGCCATCTACCACTGCTGCCTCCACCACTGCTGCCCTCATCCACTGCTGCCCTCCACCACCACTGCTGCCCTCCACCACTGCTGTCGTCCAACACCACTGCTGCCCTCCACCACTGCTGCCCTCCACCACTGCTGCCCTCCACCACTGCTGCCCTCCACCACTGCTGCCCTCCACCACCACTGCTGCCCTCCACCACCACTGCTGCCCTCCACCACCACTGCTGCCCTCCACCACCACTGCTGCCCTCCACCACCACTGCTGCCCTCCACCACCACTGCTGCCCCCCCCCACCACTGCTGCCCTCCACCACCACTGCTGCCCTCCACCACCACTGCTGCCCTCCACCACCACTGCTGCCCTCCACCACCACTGCTGCCCTCCACCACCACTGCTGCCCTCCACCACCACTGCTGCCCTCCACCACCACTGCTGCCCTCCACCACCACTGCTGCCCTGCACCACCACTGCTGCCCTCCACCACCACTGCTGCCCTCCACCACCACTGCTGCCCTCCCACCACTGCTGCCCACCACCACCACTGCTGCCCACCACCACCACTGCTGCCCTCCACCACTGCTGCCCTCCACCACTGCTGCCGTCCACCAACACTGCTGCCCTCCACCACTGCTGCCCTCCACCACCACTGCTGCCCTCCACCACCACTGCTGCCCTCCACCACCACTGCTGCCCTCCACCACCACTGCTGCCCTCCACCACCACTGCTGCCCTCCACCACCACTGCTGCCCTCCACCACCACTGCTGCCCACCACCACCACTGCTGCCCACTACCACTGCTGCCCTCCACCGCCACTGCTGCCCACTACCACTGCTGCCCTCCACCACACACTGCACCTCCTCCACCACCTCCACCACCAGTGCTGCCCTCCACCACCACTGCTGCCCTCCACCACCACTGCTGCCCTCCACCACCACTGCTGCCCTCCACCACCACTGCTGCCCTCCACCACCACTGCTGCCCTCCACCACCACTGCTGCCCTCCACCACCACTGCTGCCCTCCACCACCACTGCTGCCATCCACCACTGCGGTCCTCAACCACCACTGCTGCCCTCCACCACCACTGCTGCCCTCCACCACCACTGCTGCCATCCACCACCACTGCTGCCCTCCACCACCACTGCTGCCCTCCACCACCACTGCTGCCCTCCACCACCACTGCTGCCCTCCACCACCACTGCTGCCCTCCACCACCACTGCTGCCCTCCACCACCACTGCTGCCCTCCACCACCACCACCACTGCTGCCCTCCACCACCACTGCTGCCCTCCACCACCACTGCTGCCCTCCACCACCACTGCTGCCCTCCACCACCACTGCTGCCCTCCACCACCACTGCTGCCCTCCACCACCACTGCTGCCCTCCACCACCACTGCTGCCCTCCACCACCACTGCTGCCCTCCACCACCACTGCTGCCCTCCACCACCACTGCTGCCCTCCACCACCACTGCTGCCCTCCACCACCACTGCTGCCCTCCACCACCACTGCTGCCCTCCACCACCACTGCTGCCCTCCACCACCACTGCTGCCCTCCACCACCACTGCTGCCCTCCACCACCACTGCTGCCCTCCACCACCACTGCTGCCCTCCACCACCACTGCTGCCCTCCACCACCACTGCTGCCCTCCACCACCACTGCTGCCCTCCACCACCACTGCTGCCCTCCACCACCACTGCTGCCCTCCACCACCACTGCTGCCCTCCACCACCACTGCTGCCCTCCACCACCACTGCTGCCCTCCACCACCACTGCTGCCCTCCACCACCACTGCTGCCCTCCACCACCACTGCTGCCCTCCACCACCACTGCTGCCCTCCACCACCACTGCTGCCCTCCACCACCACTGCTGCCCTCCACCACCACTGCTGCCCTCCACCACCACTGCTGCCCTCCACCACCTTCATCATCTGCGACATACTTGACTTTTCCCATTATCAGTTTGTTGTTTATCTAATTACTGCGACATACTTGACTTTTCCCATTATCAGTTCGTTGTTTATCTAATTACTGGTGATGTTTATGTGTGTGTGTGTGTGTGTGTGTGTGTGTGTGTGTGTGTGTGTGTGTGTGTGTGTATGTGTGTGTGTGTGTGTGTGTGTGTGTGTGTGTGTGTGAGTGTGTGTTGTGTGTGTGTGTGTGTGTGTGTGTGTGTGTGTGTGTGTGTGTGTGTGTGTGTGTGCGTGTGTGTTGTGTGTGTGTGTGTGTGTGTCTGTGTGTGTGTGTGTGTGTGTGTGTTGTGTGTGTGTTGTGTGTGTGTGTGTGTGTGTGTGTGTACTCACCTAATTGTACTCACCTAATTGTGGTTGCAGGGGTCGAGACTCAGCTCCTGGCCCCGCCTCTTCACTGATCGCTACTGGATCCTCTCTCTCTCTGCTTCCTGAGCTTTGTCATACCTCTTCTTAAAACTATGTATGGTTCCTGCCTCCACTACTTCACTTGCTAGGCTATTCCACTTGCTTACAACTCTATGACTGAAGAAATACTTCCTAACGTCCCTGTGACTCGTCTGAGTCTTCAGCTTCCAGTTGTGACCCCTTGTCCCTGTGTCCCCTCTCTGGAACATCCTATCTCTGTCCACCTTGTCTATTCCCCGCAGTATCTTGTATGTCGTTATCATGTCTCCCCTGACCCTTCTGTCCTCCAGTGTCGTCAGTCCGATTTCCCTTAACCTTTCCTCGTACGACATTCCCTTGAGCTCTGGGACTAGCCTTGTTGCAAACCTTTGTACTTTCTCTAACTTCTTGACGTGCTTGACCAGGTGTGGGTTCCAGACTGGTGCTGCATACTCCAGTATGGGTCTAACATACACAGTGTACAGTGTCTTGAACGATTCCTTATTAAGGTATCGGAACGCTATTCTCAGGTTTGCCAGGCGCCCGTATGCTGCAGCGGTTATTTGGTTGATGTGTGCCTCCGGTGATGTGCTCGGTGTTATGGTCACCCCAAGGTCTTTCTCCCTGAGTGAGGTCTGTAGTCTTTGTCCACCTAGCCTATATTCTGTCTGCGGTCTTCTTTGCCCCTCCCCAATCTTCATGACTTTGCATTTGGCTGGATTGAATTCGAGGAGCCAGTTACTGGACCACATGTCCAGCCTCTCCAGGTCTCTTTGCAGTCCTGCCTCATCCTCGTCCGATTTAATTCTTCTCATCAACTTCACGTCATCTGCG
>NC_091391.1:7898834-7948834 GCF_038502225.1 Cherax quadricarinatus
AGTTTCTGGACCAGGCTTGCAGCTTGTCCAGATCCCCTTGTAGTCCTGCCTGGTCCTCATCCACTTGTATTCTTCTCATCAACTTCACATCATCTACAAACAGACACTTCTAGTCTATTCCTTCCATCATGTCAGTCACATATACAGTGTAACCTCTGGTCACGAACGCTTCCAAACACGAACAAATCGGTTCACGACCAAAAAAATAGCCAGATTTTTGCATCTGGTCACGAACACATAATCGGGTGCCGAACAAACACAGCCACGCTAATTTTCACATCCCGTGCCATTTTTTTTTGCACGAACCAATTTTCCCCACTTCCTGTAATTACGAACGTGATAAATTCGAATTAGCGATGTTTTATCAACAGGTAGTGCCCAAACAGCTCCTGGCAGTGCCCGTACCCGGCTAGGGCTTGCCATATATGATTTATGGTAAATATTTTTTTCTCACTTGTTCGTTGGGCGATCTTATTGAAACTTGGGAAATATATGGTGAAAAGATGCTTCATAACCTACACCAAAAATGATAGAAATCGGACGATAAATAACGGAGTTCACTGCTCAGCCATTAGACAGCCCTTATAACTCTTAGCATTCGTGTAATGTTAATTTTCTCTGTTATTTAAGGTTTTTATTTTAGCATTACATTGTGCATTCTATGGTATAATTAATTATTGTTGTCCTTAAAATTCATAAAAACACTGTGTTTACATACAGTTCGTAGGGGTCTGGAACGGATTAATCGTATTTATATACAATCCAGTGGGGAAATTAGCTTCGGGTCACGACCAAATCGGATCGCGATCAGACTTCTGGAATGAATTATGGTGGTGACCAGAGGTTCCATTGTACCAGAAACAGCACTGGTCCTAGGACTGACCCCTGTGGAACCCCGCTCATCACAAGCGCCCACTCTGACACCTCGCCATGTACCATGACTCACTGTCTCCTGACAGGCATTCCCTGATCCATTTTAGTGCCTTTGCCTGTTATCCCTGCCTGGTCCTCCAGCTTTTGCACTAATCTCTTGTGGGGAACTGTGTCAATCGTCTTCTTACAGCCCAAGGAAACTCTACCCACCCCTCTCTCTTGTCTTACTGCTGTCACCTTGTCATAGAACTCCAGCAGGTTTGTGACATAGGATTTCCCGTCCTTGAAACCGTGCTGGTTGTCGTTAATAACCTCATTCCTTCATTGGTGCTGCACCACTCTTCTGATAATCTTCTCCATGACTTTGCATACTGTACATGTCAGTGACACTGGTCTGTAGTAATGCTTCGTGTCTGTCTCCTTTCTTAAATTGGGACTACATTTGTTATCTCCCATACCTCAGGTAGTTGCCCAGTTTCGATAGATGTACTCACTTAGTTGTGATTGCAGGGGTCGAGCCACAGCTCCTGGCCCCTGTCTTGAAGGTTGTGTGTGTGTGTTTTAGATCTGCAGTTACTGGTGATATACCAGCCACTACCTTCACTGCTATATACATCATGGGTATATACCAGACATATATCCCCTCCAATATATATTATGGGTTATTTTCTACCAGTTTCCCCTCCAGCACACGTCATATACGTCAAGACGACACACAGGTCGCCCTTCTGACGTTTTTCAGATGGTAGAAATGCGTTAGTGTGGTGGTGTGGCGTTGCCAGCCCAGGAGTCGTTAGGTGACGACAAGTTGGATTTTTTTTGTGTCAGTGGGAGGGTGAGAACGACAAGTACCACGACCAGGATCATGAACCATTCCAGAGGTAGTTTCTGGAAGTAGTACCACGACCAGGGTCATGAACGACCCTCCTAGAGGTAGTTTGATACTACTACCAGTACCAGGGTGATAAACGACCCTTCCAGAGGTAGTTTGTGAGACTAGTACCACGACCAGGATCATGAACGACCATCCTAGAGGTGGTTTGATACTACTACCAGTACCAGGGTGATAAACGACCCTTCCAGAGGTAGTTTGTGAGATTAGTACCACGACCAGGTCCATACATAGCTTTAATAAGAGGTATGATAAAGCTTATGGAACTGGGACGAAGTGACCTAGTAGCGACTAGTGAAGAGGCGAGGCCAGGAGCTATGAATCAACCCCTGCAGCCCCTTCCAGAGGTAGTTTGAGACAAGATGCCTTTTCCCTCCTGTCACTCTCTTTCTCTCCCCTTCCTTTCTCCCCTCTCTATTTCTCTCCCCTCACTTTCTCCCTTCTCTAACCTGTCTCACTCCCCACTCTGTCTTGTCCCTCTTCCCTCTCTAACCTGTCTCTCTCCCCTCTCTAACTTGTCTCACTCCCATCTCTATCCTGTCCCTCTACCCTCTCTAACCTGTCTCTCTCCCCTATCTATCTCACTCCCCACTCTATCCTGTCCCTCTACCCTCTGTAACTCTCTCTCCCCTCTCTTTCTCCCCTCTCAAACCTTTGTCTCCATTTCTCCCCTCCCCACAACCCCTCAAGACACGTCTCGACCCTGGCTCAAGCTTCGACCAAGCTTGTCCAAGCTTCCGGTCAAAACGCTTCAATAAATACCAGTGTTGACATCTTTTTGCTTCGGTAAATCTTCCGTAAAACTTGGGAATTTATAATTAATTTGTGGTCCCTTGTCAGATAAGTTTTATGACAGTGTGTGACAGTGTGAGTGTGACAGTGTGAGTGTGACAGTGTGAGTGTGACAGTGTGAGTGTGACAGTGTGAATGTGACAGTGTGAGTGTGACAGTGTGAGTGTGACAGTGTGAATGTGACAGTGTGAGTGTGATAGTGTGAGTGTGACAGTGTGAGTGTGACAGTGTGAGTGTGACAGTGTGAGTGTGACAGTGTGAGTGTGACAGTGTGAGTGTGATAGTGTGAGTGTGACAGTGTGAGTGTGACAGTGTGAGTGTGACAGTGTGAGTGTGACAGTGTGAGTGTGACAGTGTGAGTGTGACAGTGTGAGTGTGACAGTGTGAGTGTGACAGTGTGAGTGTGACAGTGTGAGTGTGACAGTGTGAGTGTGATAGTGTGAGTGTGACAGTGTAAGTGTGACAGTGTGTGACAGTGTGAGTGTGACAGTGTGAGTGTGACAGTGTGAGTGTGACAGTGTGTGTGTGACAGTGTGAGTGTGATAGTGTGAGTGTGACAGTGTGAGTGTGACAGTGTGAGTGTGACAGTGTAAGTGTGACAGTGTGTGACAGTGTGAGTGTGACAGTGTGAGTGTGACAGTGTGAGTGTGACAGTGTGAGTGTGACAGTGTGAGTGTGACAGTGTGTGACAGTGTGAGTGTGACAGTGTGAGTGTGACAGTGTGAGTGTGACAGTGTGAGTGTGACAGTGTGAGTGTGACAGTGTGAGTGTGACAGTGTGAGTGTGACAGTGTGAGTGTGATAGTGTGAGTGTGACAGTGTGTGTGTGACAGTGTGAGTGTGACAGTGTGAGTGTGATAGTGTGAGTGTGACAGTGTGAGTGTGACAGTGTGAGTGTGACAGTGTGAGTGTGATAGTGTGAGTGTGACAGTGTGAGTGTGACAGTGTGAGTGTGACAGTGTGAGTGTGACAGTGTGAGTGTGACAGTGTGAGTGTGACAGTGTGAGTGTGACAGTGTGAGTGTGACAGTGTGAGTGTGACAGTGTGTGTTAGTATGACAGTGTGAGGTCAGTATGACAGTGTGAGGTCAGTATGACAGTGTGAGGTCAGTATGACAGTGTGAGGTCAGTATGACAGTGTGAGGTCAGTATGACAGTGTGAGGTCAGTATGACAGTGTGAGGTCAGTATGACAGTGTGAGGCCAGTATGACAGTGTGAGGCCAGTATGACAGTGTGAGGCCAGTATGACAGTGTGAGGCCAGTATGACAGTGTGAGGTCAGTATGACAGTGTGAGGTCAGTATGACAGTGTGAGGTCAGTATGACACAGTATGAGTCAGGATGACATACTTTTCATTCCACGTTGCTGGAATGATCACTTAAGAATACTGCACAGTGATGCCTATTCTTAACAGGTTCTCAGTATACCAGTTCACCATTCTCCCAAAAAGTGTGATGGTCTTCTTAAGAACTGTAGATGACATGTTACTGGTATTACGTCACAAGTATAGTTTCAGTCTTAGACACACGAGGGAAGATTTCTCCCAGTTTCTCCTATGTAAACTTTGTTACATGCTCTGCAAGGTGTGGAGGGAGTTCCCGCTTCACTCCTAGTATGTCGTGGGGATCTGAGATGCGGTCTTACAAACACAGTCCTATGACACCCAACAGTGGTGTTCAGCAGTGATGCAATGAGACATATGTAACAGGAACTGGGAAGAATCTATGTTTAAAAAATACTTATATATATATATATATATATATATATATATATATATATATATATATATATATAATGTCGTGCCGAATAGGCAGAACTTGCCATCTTGGCTTAAATAGCAACGCTCATCTTGCCATATAGGACAAGTGAAAATTTGTGTATGCAATAATTTTGCCAAAATCATTCTGAACCTAACGAAAAAAATATATTTCACTGTGTTTGTTTAGTATTAAATTATTGTAAACAAATCTAAAATATATTTAGTTGGGTTAGAGTAAAATAAATTGTGGTTGTTATAATAAGGTTAGGTAAGTTTTCTAAGTTCCTTTTGGTGCAAAATTATAAATTTTTACATCAACATTAATGAAAAAAAAATATCTTTAAACGTATAAGAGAAAATTTTAGAAAAGACTTAATTTTAAATGAGTTCTTGCTAATTGACCAATTTCACCTATTCGACACAACATATTTATAAACAATCTTAAAGACTGGTAAGCTAGCGGAAGGCCTCGGTCAGATGACCCAAAGCTCCAGCTGTGGGTTATCACAAGAATAAGCCCACATCAGGAAACACTTGTTCTGTTTCCTGACAAATCTGACTTAATACTTATTACTTATATCTAAAGAAATTACTCTCGTGCATCGACAGGTAAGTGAACTGTACATGTAAATGCAGATGTACACCTGTTAACGTTTTTGGGGCCTAGTTCCTAGGCCTATTGTGTATCTATATGCTCTTGTGCTACCATCCACAGGATGGATATGAGGTACACAAACTAGCCACTACCACCCACAGGATGGATATGAGGTACACAATAAACTAGCCACTACCATCCACAGGATGGATATGAGGTACACAATAAACTAGCCACTACCATCCACAGGATGGATATGAGGTACACAATAAACTAGCCACTACCATCCACAGGATGGATATGAGGTACACAATAAACTAGCCACTACCATCCACAGGATGGATATGAGGTACACAATAAACTAGCCACTACCATCCACAGGATGGATATGAGGTACACAATAAACTAGCCACTACCATCCACAGGATGGATATGAGGTACACAATAAACTAGCCACTACCATCCACAGGATGGATATGAGGTACACAATAAACTAGCCACTACCATCCACAGGATGGATATGAGGTACACAATAAACTAGCCACTACCATCCACAGGATGGATATGAGGTACACAATAAACTAGCCACTACCATCCACAGGATGGATATGAGGTACACAATAAACTAGCCACTACCATCCACAGGATGGATATGAGGTACACAATAAACTAGCCACTACCATCCACAGGATGGATATGAGGTACACAAACTAGCCACTACCATCCACAGGATGGATATGAGGTACACAAACTAGCCACTACCATCCACAGGATGGATATGAGGTGCACAAACTAGCCACTACCATCCACAGGATGGATATGAGGTACACAATAAACTAGCCACTACCATCCACAGGATGGATATGAGGTACACAATAAACTAGCCACTACCATCCACAGGATGGATATGAGGTACACAATAAACTAGCCACTACCATCCACAGGATGGATATGAGGTACACAATAAACTAGCCACTACCATCCACAGGATGGATATGAGGTGCACAAACTAGCCACTACCATCCACAGGATGGATATGAGGTACACAAACTAGCCACTACCATCCACAGGATGGATATGAGGTACACAATAAACTAGCCACTACCATCCACAGGATGGATATGAGGTACACAATAAACTAGCCACTACCATCCACAGGATGGATATGAGGTGCACAAACTAGCCACTACCACCCACAGGATGGATATGAGGTACACAATAAACTAGCCACTACCATCCACAGGATGGATATGAGGTGCACAAACTAGCCACTACCACCCACAGGATGGATATGAGGTACACAATAAACTAGCCACTACCTCCCACAGGATGGATATGAGGTACACAATAAACTAGCCACTACCATCCACAGGATGGATATGAGGTGCACAAACTAGCCACTACCACCCACAGGATGGATATGAGGTACACAATAAACTAGCCACTACCTCCCACAGGATGGATATGAGGTACACAATAAACTAGCCACTACCATCCACAGGATGGATATGAGGTGCACAAACTAGCCACTACTACCCACAGGATGGATATGAGGTACACAAACTAGCCACTACCACCCACAGGATGGATATGAGGTACACAATAAACTAGCCACTACCTCCCACAGGATGGAGGAGAAAAGAGAATATGAATGTGTAAATTCAAGAATTATGTGGATTAAAGTAAAGGTTGGATGCGAGAAGTGGGTCATAATAAGCGTGTATGCACCTGGAGAAGAGAGGAATGCAGAGGAGAGAGAGAGATTTTGGGAGATGTTAAGTGAATGTATAGGAGCCTTTGAACCAAGTGAGAGAGTAATTGTGGTAGGGGACTTGAATGCTAAAGTAGGAGAAACTTTTAGAGAGGGTGTGGTAGGTAAGTTTGGGGTGCCAGGTGTAAATGATAATGGGAGCCCTTTGATTGAACTTTGTATAGAAAGGGGTTTAGTTATAGGTAATACATATTTTAAGAAAAAGAGGATAAATAAGTATACACGATATGATGTAGGGCGAAATGACAGTAGTTTGTTGGATTATGTATTGGTAGATAAAAGACTGTTGAGTAGACTTCAGGATGTACATGTTTATAGAGGGGCCACAGATATATCAGATCACTTTCTAGTTGTAGCTACACTGAGAGTAAAAGGTAGATGGGATACAAGGAGAATAGAAGCATCAGGGAAGAGAGAGGTGAAGGTTTATAAACTAAAAGAGGAGGCAGTTAGGGTAAGATATAAACAGCTATTGGAGGATAGATGGGCTAATGAGAGCATAGGCAATGGGGTCGAAGAGGTATGGGGTAGGTTTAAAAATGTAGTGTTAGAGTGTTCAGCAGAAGTTTGTGGTTACAGGAAAGTGGGTGCAGGAGGGAAGAGGAGCGATTGGTGGAATGATGATGTAAAGAGAGTAGTAAGGGAGAAAAAGTTAGCATATGAGAAGTCTTTACAAAGTAGAAGTGATGCAAGGAGGGAAGAGTATATGGAGAAAAAGAGAGAAGTTAAGAGAGTGGTGAAGCAATGTAAAAAGAGAGCAAATGAGAGAGTGGGTGAGATGTTATCAACAAATTTTGTTGAAAATAAGAAAAAGTTTTGGAGTGAGATTAACAAGTTAAGAAAGCCTAGAGAACAAATGGATTTGTCAGTTAAAAATAGGAGAGGAGAGTTATTAAATGGAGAGGTAGAGGTATTGGGAAGATGGAAGGAATATTTTGAGGAATTGTTAAATGTTGATGAAGATAGGGAAGCTGTGATTTCGTGTATAGGGCAAGGAGGAATAACATCTTGTAGGAGTGAGGAAGAGCCAGTTGTGAGTGTGGGGGAAGTTCGTGAGGCAGTAGGTAAAATGAAAGGGGGTAAGGCAGCCGGGATTGATGGGATAAAGATAGAAATGTTGAAAGCAGGTGGGGATATAGTTTTGGAGTGGTTGGTGCAATTGTTTAATAAATGTATGGAAGAGGGTAAGGTACCTAGGGATTGGCAGAGAGCATGCATAGTTCCTTTGTATAAAGGCAAAGGGGATAAAAGAGAGTGCAAAAATTATAGGGGGATAAGTCTGTTGAGTGTACCTGGTAAAGTGTATGGTAGAGTTATAATTGAAAGAATTAAGAGTAAGACGGAGAATAGGATAGCAGATGAACAAGGAGGCTTTAGGAAAGGTAGGGGGTGTGTGGACCAGGTGTTTACAGTGAAACATATAAGTGAACAGTATTTAGATAAGGCTAAAGAGGTCTTTGTGGCATTTATGGATTTGGAAAAGGCGTATGACAGGGTGGATAGGGGGGCAATGTGGCAGATGTTGCAAGTGTATGGTGTAGGAGGTAGGTTACTGAAAGCAGTGAAGAGTTTTTACGAGGATAGTGAGGCTCAAGTTAGAGTATGTAGGAAAGAGGGAAATTTTTTCCCAGTAAAAGTAGGCCTTAGACAAGGATGTGTGATGTCACCGTGGTTGTTTAATATATTTATAGATGGGGTTGTAAGAGAAGTAAATGCGAGGGTCTTGGCAAGAGGCGTGGAGTTAAAAGATAAAGAATCACACACAAAGTGGGAGTTGTCACAGCTGCTCTTTGCCGATGACACTGTGCTCTTGGGAGATTCTGAAGAGAAGTTGCAGAGATTGGTGGATGAATTTGGTAGGGTGTGCAAAAGAAGAAAATTAAAGGTGAATACAGGAAAGAGTAAGGTTATGAGGATAACAAAAAGATTAGGTGATGAAAGATTGAATATCAGATTGGAGGGAGAGAGTATGGAGGAGGTGAACGTATTCAGATATTTGGGAGTGGACGTGTCAGCGGATGGGTCTATGAAAGATGAGGTGAATCATAGAATTGATGAGGGAAAAAGAGTGAGTGGTGCACTTAGGAGTCTGTGGAGACAAAGAACTTTGTCCTTGGAGGCAAAGAGGGGAATGTATGAGAGTATAGTTTTACCAACGCTCTTATATGGGTGTGAAGCGTGGGTGATGAATGTTGCAGCGAGGAGAAGGCTGGAGGCAGTGGAGATGTCATGTCTGAGGGCAATGTGTGGTGTGAATATAATGCAGAGAATTCGTAGTTTGGAAGTTAGGAGGAGGTGCGGGATTACCAAAACTGTTGTCCAGAGGGCTGAGGAAGGGTTGTTGAGGTGGTTCGGACATGTAGAGAGAATGGAGCGAAACAGAATGACTTCAAGAGTGTATCAGTCTGTAGTGGAAGGAAGGCGGGGTAGGGGTCGGCCTAGGAAGGGTTGGAGGGAGGGGGTAAAGGAGGTTTTGTGTGCGAGGGGCTTGGACTTCCAGCAGGCATGCGTGAGCGTGTTTGATAGGAGTGAATGGAGACAAATGGTTTTTAATACTTGACGTGCTGTTGGAGTGTGAGCAAAGTAACATTTATGAAGGGATTCAGGGAAACCGGCAGGCCGGACTTGAGTCCTGGAGATGGGAAGTACAGTGCCTGCACTCTGAAGGAGGGGTGTTAATGTTGCAGTTTAAAAACTGTAGTGTAAAGCACCCTTCTGGCAAGACAGTGATGGAGTGAATGATGGTGAAAGTTTTTCTTTTTCGGGCCACCCTGCCTTGGTGGGAATCGGCCGGTGTGATAATAAATAAAAATATTTAGATAAGGCTAAAGAGGTCTTTGTGGCATTTATGGATTTGGAAAAGGCGTATGACAGGGTGGATAGGGGGGCAATGTGGCAGATGTTGCAAGTGTATGGTGTAGGAGGTAGGTTACTGAAAGCAGTGAAGAGTTTTTACGAGGATAGTGAGGCTCAAGTTAGAGTATGTAGGAAAGAGGGAAATTTTTTCCCAGTAAAAGTAGGCCTTAGACAAGGATGTGTGATGTCACCGTGGTTGTTTAATATATTTATAGATGGGGTTGTAAGAGAAGTAAATGCGAGGGTCTTGGCAAGAGGCGTGGAGTTAAAAGATAAAGACTCACACACAAAGTGGGAGTTGTCACAGCTGCTCTTTGCTGATGACACTGTGCTCTTGGGAGATTCTGAAGAGAAGTTGCAGAGATTGGTGGATGAATTTGGTAGGGTGTGCAAAAGAAGAAAATTAAAGGTGAATACAGGAAAGAGTAAGGTTATGAGGATAACAAAAAGATTAGGTGATGAAAGATTGAATATCAGATTGGAGGGAGAGAGTATGGAGGAGGTGAACGTATTCAGATATTTGGGAGTGGACGTGTCAGCGGATGGGTCTATGAAAGATGAGGTGAATCATAGAATTGATGAGGGAAAAAGAGTGAGTGGTGCACTTAGGAGTCTGTGGAGACAAAGAACTTTGTCCTTGGAGGCAAAGAGGGGAATGTATGAGAGTATAGTTTTACCAACGCTCTTATATGGGTGTGAAGCGTGGGTGATGAATGTTGCAGCGAGGAGAAGGCTGGAGGCAGTGGAGATGTCATGTCTGAGGGCAATGTGTGGTGTGAATATAATGCAGAGAATTCGTAGTTTGGAAGTTAGGAGGAGGTGCGGGATTACCAAAACTGTTGTCCAGAGGGCTGAGGAAGGGTTGTTGAGGTGGTTCGGACATGTAGAGAGAATGGAGCGAAACAGAATGACTTCAAGAGTGTATCAGTCTGTAGTGGAAGGAAGGCGGGGTAGGGGTCGGCCTAGGAAGGGTTGGAGGGAGGGGGTAAAGGAGGTTTTGTGTGCGAGGGGCTTGGACTTCCAGCAGGCATGCTTGAGCGTGTTTGATAGGAGTGAATGGAGACAAATGGTTTTTAATACTTGACGTGCTGTTGGAGTGTGAGCAAAGTAACATTTATGAAGGGATTCAGGGAAACCGGCAGGCCGGACTTGAGTCCTGGAGATGGGAAGTACAGTGACTGCACTCTGAAGGAGGGGTGTTAATGTTGCAGTTTAAAAACTGTAGTGTAAAGCACCCTTCTGGCAAGACAGTGATGGAGTGAATGATGGTGAAAGTTTTTCTTTTTCGGGCCACCCTGCCTTGGTGGGAATCGGCCGGTGTGATAAAAAAAAAAAAAAAAAAAAAAAAATAAACTAGCCACTACCATCCACAGGATGGATATGAGGTACACAATAAACTAGCCACTACCATCCACAGGATGGATATGAGGTACACAATAAACTAGCCACTACCATCCACAGGATGGATATGAGGTACACAATAAACTAGCCACTACCATCCACAGGATGGATATGAGGTGCACAATAAACTAGCCACTACCATCCACAGGATGGATATGAGGTACACAATAAACTAGCCACTACCATCCACAGGATGGATATGAGGTACACAATAAACTAGCCACTACCATCCACAGGATGGATATGAGGTACACAATAAACTAGCCACTACCATCCACAGGATGGATATGAGGTACACCATAAACTAGCCACTACCATCCACAGGATGGATATGAGGTACACAATAAACTAGCCACTACCATCCACAGGATGGATATGAGGTACACAATAAACTAGCCACTACCATCCACAGGATGGATATGACGTACACAATAAACTAGCCACTACCATCCACAGGATGGATATGAGGTACACAATAAACTAGCCACTACCATCCACAGGATGGATATGAGGTACACAATAAACTAGCCACTACCATCCACAGGATGGATATGAGGTACACAATAAACTAGCCACTACCATCCACAGGATGGATATGAGGTACACAATAAACTAGCCACTACCATCCACAGGATGGATATGAGGTACACAATAAACTAGCCACTACCATCCACAGGATGGATATGAGGTACACAATAAACTAGCCACTACCATCCACAGGATGGATATGAGGTACACAATAAACTAGCCACTACCATCCACAGGATGGATATGAGGTACACAATAAACTAGCCACTACCATCTACAGGATGGATATGAGGTACACAATAAACTAGCCACTACCATCCACAGGATGGATATGACGTACACAATAAACTAGCCACTACCATCCACAGGATGGATATGAGGTACACAATAAACTAGCCACTACCATCCACAGGATGGATATGAGGTACACAATAAACTAGCCACTACCATCCACAGGATGGATATGAGGTACACAATAAACTAGCCACTACCATCCACAGGTTGGATATGAGGTACACCATAAACTAGCCACTACCATCCACAGGATGGATATGACGTACACAATAAACTAGCCACTACCATCCACAGGATGGATATGAGGTACACAATAAACTAGCCACTACCATCCACAGGATGGATATGACGTACACAATAAACTAGCCACTACCATCCACAGGATGGATATGAGGTACACAATAAACTAGCCACTACCATCCACAGGATGGATATGAGGTACACAATAAACTAGCCACTACCATCCACAGGATGGATATGAGGTACACAATAAACTAGCCACTACCATCCACAGGATGGATATGAGGTACACAATAAACTAGCCACTACCATCCACAGGATGGATATGAGGTACACAATAAACTAGCCACTACCATCCACAGGATGGATATGAGGTACACCATAAACTAGCCACTACCATCCACAGGATGGATATGAGGTACACAATAAACTAGCCACTACCATCCACAGGATGGATATGAGGTACACAATAAACTAGCCACTACCATTCACAGGATGGAAATGAGGTACACAATAAACTAGCCACTACCATCCACAGGATGGATATGAGGTACACAAACTAGCCACTACCATCCACAGGATGGATATGAGGTACACAAACTAGCCACTACCATCCACAGGACGATTACCTAGCCATTACTAGTCATTTCTAACTCAAAATCTAAACAGGCAGAGTACAATGACTTTACAAAAACCAGACAGGAATAATTGCCACTGTTAAGAGGCAGCCTTAACTACAGCTTCCAACATCTAAGAACTAACAGCTACATCTCACATCTGGCACCGATGATAGTACCATAAGCTTTCTGACTGCCTTGTGACACGGCAGTTAGGGGCCCTCGCACCTTCACCTAACCATCACTTAAGATTTTCACTTTTCACTCTCTATATGCTGCGTTTTATTGTATAATTTGGGGTGGCCAAGATCCCAGGATCGATCCTGGTCTCGTATCCAAACTGTTTGCATTATTGTACCTTGTACAAGCACGGTACTGTGTTGTCAGGACGAAATGTAGTCAGGGTAAGGATGGCTGTGTGTGTGTGTGTGTGTGTGTGTGTGTGTGTGTGTGTGTGTGTGTGTGTGTGTGTGTGTGTGTGTGTGTGTGTGTGTGTGTGTGTGTGTGTGTGTAGAGTTCGACGTCGGGGTGTGTAGGTTAGGATGACAGTGTATTTACGTCAGGATGACAGTGTATTTACGTCAGGATGACAGTGTATTTACGTCAGGATGACAGTGTATTTACGTCAGGATGACAGTGTATTTACGTCAGGATGACAGTGTGTTTACGTCATGATGACAGTGTGTGTAGGTCAGGATGCTACAGTATGACATCACTATGTGCTAAGGTAAACATAACAGCGAACTGACAGTAACATGGAAAAAATACAGAAAGCAGAGGACAGTAAAGGACAGGAAACTAAGCATAAAAGTGAGACTGGAAGATAACCAATGGAGACGAAAGCATGAAAAAACATGATCGAAATGAAAAATGTGTAAGAAACACAGACCTGGCATCCTCAAGGGGCGCACTGATCTCAGTAAGGGTGAGGGACCCTCGCTTATTCTGGACCTGTGCTGGAGAGACACTCTTTCGTAGCATCTGTGATGATTTGGAGATGCGGGAGATGTGGGAGGCTGGCCGGTTGCTGCTAGAGAGACGTCTTGGGGTCCTGGGGGGTGAAATACTGCTTCCGGAGAGACGTCTTGGTGTCCTAGGTGGCGAAATGCTGCTTCCTGGCACTGACATCAGTGTAGGTGGGCTCAGACGTCCAGGTGAGGAAGAAATGTCATTTTTAGGTGTGGGTGGAGAGGTGGGGGTGGTAGGTGAGTCACCTTGTGTCTCTGGGGTGTGTGTCCCCTTCACTGGGCAGCTCTCTCTACCCTCAGCATCTCCAACTAGGGGTACATGGGTCACAACCACCTCTGGGGCTGATCTACGTCTGGGGGTGTCAGGGGGCACGTCCGTGGGCACGTCCACTGAAAGGGCCCTCTGACGCATGGGTGTGTTTGATATCCACAATGCTGCTCTCTCTGCTGTCTGTGACAAACCACTACTCTGATACGACCCCACAGAAATCTCAGATTCTGTGCTGCTGTTCGCGTGTGCTGTTAACTCCTGTTGCTGCTGCTGCTGTTGCTTGGGAGGATGCAAGGCATCCACACCCACCTCATTCTCCACAGGCTTCACCTTAAACATCGTAAACAGTCTTGTTAGACGCCTGGAGCGTGCTTCTCTGCGCTGGGCAGTGCCAGCCAGGAACAACACTATCTTGTGGGCATGGGCACTTTCCCTGCGTCGCCGTTCATTCTCAACCTTCTTCAGCTCCTCCTTCAGCGTCCGGCGAATGCTCTGGTGTCGATAGAGGATGATCTTAGCAGTGGAAGTCTTCAAGCCAATACCTTTAGCGTTCATTGTTGCTAGCAAGTACCCGGTGGACCGCTAGTTTGGCTTCACTGTACCTGGCCAGGCAGGTCACTTGTCCTAATAGTCCAGAGTTCTAATGCACTTCCTTCAGGGGTGCCGGTGGAGCCCTGGTGAAGCCTCAGAGAGGCGGGTTTCAAAACTTGGCGCTTCAGGTATCACAATGTAGCATTTGGGTGTACTCAGACCCAGGGCTAACTTGTCCATACGGGCTAATGCCCGACTTCCGTTGCGGCCGCTGGTGGGTTTTAACGGGAGGCAATATTAACGGGGTTGGCCAGCCCAGGGTGGTGGTGGTGACGTCAGGTTAGCGGTGGGGGGGACACGCTCCCCCTCCTCCTCCTCCACCTCTCTCCCTCCCCCCCCGGCCCACTACCCTACTTCCATCACCACCACCACCACTACCACCATCACCACCACTGCTAATTATAAAGGACAATACAAGTGTTATTACAACCACTACCACCACTACCATCACTACCACCACTACCACCATCGCAAGAAACTAGGATATCGCAACCAAACCAGCCTTTACCTCGTCTACTGCCATTGCATCAACCACAATCACCACCACATCAACCACCACCCTCAAGTGTCAACCCAAACACAAAATTTTGTCTTAATTTGAGGAAAGAAACACGAACAGAAAGATGAAGAGGCGAACTGAAGAGAGAGGGAGTAGAGGGAGGGAGAGAGTGGAGGGAGAAGAGAAAGAGGGAGGGAGGAAGGGAGAGGAGGTCCTCCAGTCAGGACTGGTGAAGAGACTTGAAGTACATATACCATGTATTGTTTATAAACACTGTAAGTCACTGTTCTGGCCCAGGATAAGTCACTGTTGTTCCTGCAGTACTTGTGGGAGGGCGTCAGGTACCTGTGTCCTAATTAAAATAGGCTAGAAAGGGGTGAGAGAAAGTTCCCAAAGTTGGAATGGGGTGAAAGGGGGGGAATGGGTGCTTGGCAGGGTGGAGAGAGTGAGAGGGGAGAGAGAGAGGGGAGAGAGAGGGAGGGGAGACAGTGAAACACGTGCTTTCCCTTCCCTACCCCCGCCATGACGTCACACGAAATCAATACAACGTATGCCGCTTTTTAACAAATAACGTTCCTGACGCACACGTTACGTCACGGTGGTGTTGTGCCATGCGTCGTACACCGCAGACGTAACTCCCGCGTCGACGTGAGCGTCGGGGACGCCTGACATAACCTCCCCGACGCACATCGACGTCCCTATGTAAACGGGGCGCTGACAACAACAAGCATTCTTGTCAGACTTGTACAGAGTACCTGCTGAAGGTAGTCACAGCCACCTCTGTGTTACACACCTCACCTAATGACTCCTCGTGACCTAATCACCCGGTACATAGCCAACTACGACGCCCAACTACGTGGCTAGCCCACAGAAATGACCTAAAGTACGACAGGTCTGGAAGACTTCAACTAGCGTGTGGAAACCGTCACTGGAGCGATTCTTGCCTTTTAAAGCCTTGGGTCTTATTTTGGGAGAAACTTGTGTGGGGAGGGGAGAAGGGGAGATATGAGTGAGGGGGAAGGGGAGATATGAGGGGAAATCGGAGATATGAGGGAGAGGGACGAGGGGAGAGAGAGAGGGGACCTTCAACTTTCGTTAGGGAGAAAGACACCTTCTTCAACTTCTAGGGTTACTTTTCTAAGGGGAATTTTGATATGAGGGTGAGGGGAATGGGGAGGATAAGGGAAAGGGGAGATATGAAGGAAAGGGACGAGGGGAGAGTAGGGAGACTACGAATACACTTTCTCTGAAAGGCAGAAATTCCTTTTCTAATCTCTGGGGTTACTTTCTAAGGGGAATTTTGATATGAGAGTGAGGGGAAACGGGAAGAATAAAAGGAAGGGGAGAGAAAGGCTACTGTACTTTCATAAGAGGGGAAAAAAAACCTTTTCCAACCCTTGAGAGTATTTTCTAAGGGGGAATTTCGTTGTGTGGGTGAGGGTAAGGGGAAGGATAAGTAAGGGAGAGGGGAGAGGGGGAGAGAGTGAGGGGAGGCGTGATGGTTCAACCCCTCAAGTTTGGTGTGGGTCACCATGGTAACCAACAGTCCTCAGAACAATTTTAACAACCATAGTACATATTATCTATGGTACACCAGAGGTAGGTACCAGTGGTACTACTGACAAGTACCTAGTTACGACACTAAGTTTATTCAAGTATACACTTATGCACTTACCTTCAGTAGTTAGGTACTTTCAACACTCAGGTACTGGTGGTACTACTGACAGGTACCTAGTTACGACACTAAGTTTATTCAAGTATACACTTATGCACTTACCTTCAGTAGTTAGGTACTTACTTTCAACACTCAGGTACTGGTGGTACTACTGACAGGTACCTAGTTACGACACTAAGTTTATTCAGGTATACACCTAGGTACTTACCTTCAGTAGTTAGGTACCCTACCTTCAACACTAAGGTACCAGTGGTTCTACTGACATGTACCTATCTACCTTCAGTAGCTAGGTACCTACCTTCAACACTCAGGTACCAGCTGTACTGACAGGTACCTACCTACAACAGTTAGGTACCTACTTACAACGCTTAGGTACCTACATACAACACTTAGGTGTACAGTACTACCAGTCAAGGGTGTAGTGATGGTGGTGGTAGTAGTGGTGGTGGTGGTAGTAGTGGTGATAGTGGTGGTAGTAGTGGTGGTGGTGGTGGTAGTGGTAGTGGTGGTGGTAGTGGAAGTGAAAGTAGTAATGGTAGTAGTGCTGGTAGTAGCAGTAGTAGTAGTGCTGGTAGTAGCAGTAGTAGTGCTGGTAGTAGTGGTGGTAGTGGTGCTAGGTACCTGGGTGTTAGCGGACTGGTGTGGGCCAGATCCTGGGTGTTAGTGGACTGGAGTGGGTCACATCCTGGGTGTTAGTGGACTGGTGTGGGTCACATCCTGGGTGTTAGTGGACTGGTGTGGGTCACATCCTGGGTGTTAGTGGACTGGTGTGGGTCACATCCTGGGTGTTAGTGGAATGGTGTGGGTCACATCCTGGGTGTTAGTGGAATGGTGTGGGTCACATCCTGGGTGTTAGTGGACTGGTGTGGGTGGCATCCTGGGTGTTAGTAGACTGGTGTGGGTGGCATCCTGGGTGTTAGTAGACTGGTGTGGGTAGCATCCTGGGTGTTAGTGGACTGGTGTGCGTGGCATCCTGGGCGTTAGTGGACTGGTGTGGGTGGCATCCTGGGTGTTAGTGGACTGGTGTGGGTGGCATCCTGGGTGTTAGTAAACTGGTGTTGGTGGAATCCTGGGCGTTAGTGGACTGGTGTGGGTCACATCCAGGGTGTTAGTAAACTGTTGTGGGTGGCATCCTGGGTGTTAGTGGACTGGTGTGGGTGGCATCCTGGGTGTTAGTAAACTGGCGTGGGTGGCATCCTGGGTGTTAGTGGACTGGTGTGGGTCGCATCCTGGGTGTTAGTGGACTGGAGTGCGTGGCATCCTGGGTGTTAGTGGACTGTTGTGGGTCACATCCTGGGTGTTAGTGGACTGGTGTGGGTCACATCCTGCGTGTTAGTGGACTGGGGTCGTGGCATCCTGGGTGTTCGTAAACTGGTGTGGGTGGCATCCTGGGTGTTAGTGGATTGCTGTGGGTTACATCCTGGGTGTTAGTGGACTGGTGTGGGTGGCATCCTGGGTGTTAGTGGACTGGTGTGGGTGACATCCTGGGTGTTAGTGGACTGGTGTGGGTGGCATCCTGGGTGTTAGTGGACTGGTGTGGGTGACATCCTGGGTGTTAGTGGACTGGTGTGGGTCACATCCTGGGTGTTAGTGGTGTGGTGTGGGTCACATCCTGGGGGTTAGTGGACTGGTGTGGGTGGCATCCTGTGTGTTAGTAAACTGGTGTGGGTGGCATCCTGGGTGTTAGTAAACTGGTGTGGGTAGCATCCTAGGTGTTAGTGGACCGGTATGGGTCGCATCCTGGGTGTTAGTGGACTGGTGTGCGTGGCATCCTGAGTGTTAGTGGACTGGAGTGGGTGGCATCCTGGGCGTTAGTGGACTGGTGTGGGTCACATCCTGGGTGTTAGTGAACTGGTGTGGGTGGCATCCTGGGTGTTAGTGGACTGGTGTGGGTCACATCCTGGGTGTTAGTGGACTGGTGTGGGTGGCATCCTGGGTGTTAGTAGACTGGTGTGGGTCACATCCTGGGTGTTAGTGGACTGGTGTGGGTCACATCCTGGGTGTTAGTGGACTGGTGTGGGTCACATCCTGGGTGTTAGTGGACTGGTGTGGGTCACATCCTGGGTGTTAGTGCACTGGTGAGTGTCACATCCTGGGTGTTAGTGGACTGGTGTGGGTCACATCCTGGGTGTTAGTGAACTGGTGTGGGTCACATCCTGGGTGTTAGTGGACTGGTGTGGGTCACATCCTGGGTGTTAGTAGACCAGTGTGGGGTCACATTCTGGGTGTTAGTGGACTAGTGTGGGTGGCATCCTGGGCGTTAGTAAACTGGTGTGGGTGGCATCCTGGGTGTTAGTAGACTGGTGTGGGTCACATCCTGGGTGTTAGTGGACTGGTGTGGGAGGCATCCTGGGTGTTAGTAGACTGGTGTGGGTCACATCCTGGGTGTTAGTGGACTGGTGTGGGTGGCATCCTGGGTGTTAGTGGACTGGTGTGGGTCACATCCTGGGTGTTAGTGGACTGGTGTGGGTCACATCCTGGGTGTTAGTGAACTGGTGTGGGTGGCATCCTGGGTGTTAGTAAACTGGTGTGGGTGGCATCCTGGGTGTTAGTAGACTGGTGTGGGTAGCATCCTGGGTGTCAGTGGACTGGTGTGGGTCGCATCCTGGGTGTTAGTGAACTGGTGTGGGTCGCATCCTGGGTGTTAGTGGACTGGTGTGCGTGGCATCCTGGGTGTTAGTGGACTGGTGTGCGTGGCATCCTGGGTGTTAGTGGACTGGTGTGGGTCACATCCAGGGTGTTAGCGGACTGGTGTGGGTCACATCCTCGGTGTTAGTGGACTGGTGTGGGTCACATCCTGGGTGTTAGTGGACTGGTGTGGGGCCACATCCTGGGTTTTAGTGGACTGGTGTTGGTGGCATCCTGGGTGTTGGTGGACTGGTGTGGGCCACATCCTGGGTGTTAGTGGACTGGTGTGGGTCACATCCTGGGTGTTAGTGGACTGGTGTGGGTCACATCCTGGGTGTTGGTGAACTGGTTTGGGTCACATCCTGGGTGTTGGTGAACTGGTTTGGGTCACATCCTGGGTGTTGGTGAACTGGTGTGGGTCACATCCTCGGTGTTAGTGGACTGGTGTGGGTCACATCCTGGGTGTTAGTGGACTGGTGTGGGGTCACATCCTGGGTTTTAGTGGACTGGTGTTGGTGGCATCCTGGGTGTTGGTGGACTGGTGTGGGCCACATCCTGGGTGTTAGTGGACTGGTGTGGGTCACATCCTGGGTGTTAGTGGACTGGTGTGGGTCACATCCTGGGTGTTAGTGGACTGGTGTGGGTCACAACCTGGGTGTTAGTGGACTGGTGTGGGTCACAACCTGGGTGTTAGTGGACTGGTGTGGGTCACATCCTGGGTGTTAGTGGACTGGTGTGGGTCACAACCTGGGTGTTAGTACATGTACTTGTATACCTTGTACAAGTACTTGTATACCTTGTACATGTACATGTATACCTTGTACAGGTACTGGTATACCTTGTGCATGTACTTGTATACCTTGTACATGTACTTGTATACCTTGTACATGTACTTGTATACCTTGTACATGCACTGGTATACCTTGTACATGTACTTGTATACCTTGTACATGTACTTGTATACCTTGTACATGTACTTGTATACCTTGTACATGTACTTGTATACCTTGTACATGTACATGTATACCTTGTACATGTACTGGTATACCTTGTGCATGTGCTTGTATACCTTGTACATGTACTTGTATACCTTGTACATGTACTTGTATACCTTGTACATGCACTGGTATACCTTGTACATGTACTTGTATACCTTGTACATGTACATGTATACCTTGTACATGTACTTGTATACCTTGTACATGTACTTGTATACCTTGTACATGTACTTGTATACCTTGTACATGTACTGGTATACCTTGTACATGTACTTGTATACCTTGTACATGTACTGGTATACCTTGTAAATGTACTTGTATACCTTGTACATGTACTTGTATACCTTGTACATGCACTGGTATACCTTGTACATGTACTTGTATACCTTGTACATGTACATGTATACCTTGTACATGTACTTGTATACCTTGTACATGTACTTGTATACCTTGTACATGTACTTGTATACCTTGTACATGTACTGGTATACCTTGTACATGTACTTGTATACCTTGTACATGTACTTGTATACCTTGTACATGTACTGGTATACCTTGTAAATGTACTTGTATACCTTGTACATGTACTTGTATACCTTGTACATGTACTTGTATACCTTGTACATGTACTTGTATACCTTGTACATGTACTGGTATACCTTGTACATGTACTTGTATACCTTGTACATGTACTTGTATACCTTGTACATGTACTTGTATACCTTGTACATGCACTGGTATACCTTGTACATGTACTTGTATACCTTGTACATGTACTTGTATACCTTGTACATGTACTTGTATATCTTGTACATGTACTTGTATACCTTGTACATGTACTTGTATACCTTGTACATGTACATGTATACCTTGTACATGTACTGGTATACCTTGTGCATGTGCTTGTATACCTTGTACATGTACTTGTATACCTTGTACATGTACTTGTATACCTTGTACATGTACTGGTATACGTTGTACATGTACTTGTATACCTTGTACATGTACTGGTATACCTTGTAAATGTACTTGTATACCTTGTACATGTACTTGTAAATGTACTTGTATACCTTGTACATGTACTTGTATACCTTGTACATGTACTTGTATACCTTGTACATGTACTTGTATACCTTGTACATGTACTTGTATACCTTGTACATGTACTGGTATACCTTGTACATGTACTTGTATACCTTGTACATGTACTTGTATACCTTGTACATGTACTTGTATACCTTGTACATGTACTTGTATACCTTGTACATGTACTTGTATACCTTGTACATGTACTTGTATACCTTGTACATGTACTTGTATACCTTGTACATGTACTTGTATACCTTGTACATGTACTTGTATACCTTGTACATGTACTTGTATACCTTGTACATGTACTTGTATACCTTGTACATGTACTGGTATACCTTGTACATGTACTTGTATACCTTGTACATGTACTTGTATACCTTGTACATGTACTGGTATACCTTGTACATGTACTTGTATACCTTGTACATGTACTTGTATACCTTGTACATGTACTTGTATACCTTGTACATGTACTTGTATACCTTGTACATGTACTTGTATACCTTGTACATGTACTGGTATACCTTGTACATGTACTTGTATACCTTGTACATGTACTTGTATACCTTGTACATGTACTTGTATACCTTGTACATGTACTGGTATACCTTGTACATGTACTTGTATACCTTGTACATGTACTTGTATACCTTGTACATGTACTTGTATACCTTGTACATGTACTTGTATACCTTGTACATGTACTTGTATACCTTGTACATGTATGTATACCTTGTACATGTACTGGTATACCTTGTACATGTACTTGTATACCTTGTACATGTACTTGTATACCTTGTACATGTACTTGTATACCTTGTACATGCACTGGTATACCTTGTACATGTACTTGTATACCTTGTACATGTACTTGTATACCTTGTACATGTACTTGTATACCTTGTACATGTACTTGTATACCTTGTACATGTACTTGTATACCTTGTACATGTACTTGTATACCTTGTACATGTACTTGTATACCTTGTACATGTACTTGTATACCTTGTACATGTACTTGTATACCTTGTACATGTACTGGTATACCTTGTACATGTACTTGTATACCTTGTACATGTATTGTATACCTTGTACATGTACTTGTATACCTTGTACATGTACTTGTATACCTTGTACATGTACTTGTATACCTTGTACATGTACTTGTATACCTTGTACATGTACTTGTATACCTTGTACATGTACTTGTATACCTTGTACATGTACTTGTATACCTTGTACATGTACTTGTATACCTTGTACATGTACTTGTATACCTTGTACATGTACTGGTATACCTTGTACATGTACTTGTATACCTTGTACATGTACTGGTATACCTTGTACATGTACTTGTATACCTTGTACATGTACTTGTATACCTTGTACATGTACTTGTATACCTTGTACATGTACTTGTATACCTTGTACATGTACTTGTATACCTTGTACATGTACTTGTATACATGTACTTGTATACCTTGTACATGTACTGGTATACCTTGTACATGTACTTGTATACCTTGTACATGTACTTGTATACCTTGTACATGTACTTGTATACCTTGTACATGTACTGGTATACCTTGTACATGTACTTGTATACCTTGTACATGTTGTATACCTTGTACATGTACTTGTATACCTTGTACATGTACTTGTATACCTTGTACATGTACTTGTATACCTTGTACATGTACTTGTATACCTTGTACATGTACTTGTATACCTTGTACATGTACTTGTATACCTTGTACATGTACTTGTATACCTTGTACATGTACTTGTATACCTTGTACATGTACTGGTATACCTTGTACATGTACTTGTATACCTTGTACATGTACTTGTATACCTTGTACATGTACTTGTATACCTTGTACATGTACTGGTATACCTTGTACATGTACTTGTATACCTTGTACATGTACTGGTATACCTTGTACATGTACTTGTATACCTTGTACATGTACTTGTATACCTTGTACATGTACTTGTATACCTTGTACATGTACTTGTATACCTTGTACATGTACTTGTATACCTTGTACATGTACTTGTATACCTTGTACATGTACTTGTATACCTTGTACATGTACTTGTATACCTTGTACATGTACTTGTATACCTTGTACATGTACTTGTATACCTTGTACATGTACTTGTATACCTTGTACATGTACTTGTATACCTTGTACATGTACTTGTATACCTTGTACATGTACTTGTATACCTTGTACATGTACTTGTATACCTTGTACATGTACTTGTATACCTTTTACATGTACTTGTATACCTTGTACATGTACTTGTATACCTTGTACATGTACTTGTATACCTTGTACATGTACTTGTATACCTTGTACATGTACTTGTATACCTTGTACATGTACTTGTATACCTTGTACATGTACTTGTATACCTTGTACATGTACTGGTATACCTTGTACATGTACTTGTATACCTTGTACATGTACTTGTATACCTTGTACATGTACTTGTATACCTTGTACATGTACTTGTATACCTTGTACATGTACTTGTATACCTTGTACATGTACTTGTATACCTTGTACATGTACTTGTATACCTTGTACATGTACTTGTATACCTTGTACATGTACTTGTATACCTTGTACATGTACTTGTATACCTTGTACATGTACTTGTATACCTTGTACATGTACTGGTATACCTTGTACATGTACTTGTATACCTTGTACATGTACTTGTATACCTTTTACATGTACTGGTATACCTTGTACATGTACTTGTATACCTTGTACATGTACTTGTATACCTTGTACATGTACTTGTATACCTTGTACATGTACTGGTATACCTTGTACATGTACTTGTATACCTTGTACATGTACTTGTATACCTTGTACATGTACTTGTATACCTTGTACATGTACTTGTATACCTTGTACATGTACTTGTATACCTTGTACATGTACTTGTATACCTTGTACATGTACTTGTATACCTTGTACATGTACTTGTATACCTTGTACATGTACTTGTATACCTTGTACATGTACTTGTATACCTTGTACATGTACTTGTATACCTTGTACATGTACTTGTATACCTTGTACATGTACTTGTATACCTTGTACATGTACTTGTATACCTTGTACATGTACTTGTATACCTTGTACATGTACTTGTATACCTTGTACATGTACTTGTATACCTTGTACATGTACTTGTATACCTTGTACATGTACTGGTATACCTTGTACATGTACTTGTATACCTTGTACATGTACTTGTATACCTTGTACATGTACTTGTATACCTTGTACATGTACTTGTATACCTTGTACATGTACTTGTATACCTTGTACATGTACTTGTATACCTTGTACATGTACTTGTATACCTTGTACATGTACTTGTATACCTTGTACATGTACTTGTATACCTTGTACATGTACTTGTATACCTTGTACATGTACTTGTATACCTTGTACATGTACTGGTATACCTTGTACATGTACTTGTATACCTTGTACATGTACTTGTATACCTTGTACATGTACTTGTATACCTTGTACATGTACTTGTATACCTTGTACATGTACTTGTATACCTTGTACATGTACTGGTATACCTTGTACATGTACTTGTATACCTTGTACATGTACTTGTATACCTTGTACATGTACTTGTATACCTTGTACATGTACTTGTATACCTTGTACATGTACTGGTATACCTTGTACATGTACTTGTATACCTTGTACATGTACTTGTATACCTTGTACATGTACTTGTATACCTTGTACATGTACTTGTATACCTTGTACATGTACTTGTATACCTTGTACATGTACTGGTATACCTTGTACATGTACTTGTATACCTTGTACATGTACTGGTATACCTTGTACATGTACTTGTATACCTTGTACATGTACTTGTATACCTTGTACATGTACTTGTATACCTTGTACATGTACTTGTATACCTTGTACATGTACTTGTATACCTTGTACATGTACTGGTATACCTTGTACATGTACTTGTATACCTTGTACATGTACTTGTATACCTTGTACATGTACTTGTATACCTTGTACATGTACTTGTATACCTTGTACATGTACTGGTATACCTTGTACATGTACTTGTATACCTTGTACATGTACTTGTATACCTTGTACATGTACATGTATACCTTGTACATGTACTTGTATACCTTGTAAATGTACTTGTATACCTTGTACATGTACTGGTATACCTTGTACATGTACTTGTATACCTTTTACATGTACTGGTATACCTTGTACATGTACTTGTATACCTTGTACATGTACTTGTATACCTTGTACATGTACTTGTATACCTTGTACATGTACTTGTATACCTTGTACATGTACTTGTATACCTTGTACATGTACTTGTATACCTTGTACATGTACTGGTATACCTTGTACATGTACTTGTATACCTTGTACATGTACTTGTATACCTTGTACATGTACTTGTATACCTTGTACATGTACTTGTATACCTTGTACATGTACTTGTATACCTTGTACATGTACTTGTATACCTTGTACATGTACTTGTATACCTTGTACATGTACTTGTATACCTTGTACATGTACTTGTATACCTTGTACATGTACTGGTATACCTTGTACATGTACTTGTATACCTTGTACATGTACTTGTATACCTTGTACATGTACTTGTATACCTTGTACATGTACTTGTATACCTTGTACATGTACTTGTATACCTTGTACATGTACTTGTATACCTTGTACATGTACTTGTATACCTTGTACATGTACTTGTATACCTTGTACATGTACTTGTATACCTTGTACATGTACTTGTATACCTTGTACATGTACTTGTATACCTTGTACATGTACTGGTATACCTTGTACATGTACTTGTATACCTTGTACATGTACTGGTATACCTTGTACATGTACTTGTATACCTTGTACATGTACTTGTATACCTTGTACATGTACTTGTATACCTTGTACATGTACTTGTATACCTTGTACATGTACTTGTATACCTTGTACATGTACTTGTATACCTTGTACATGTACTTGTATACCTTGTACATGTACTTGTATACCTTGTACATGTACTTGTATACCTTGTACATGTACTTGTATACCTTGTACATGTACTTGTATACCTTGTACATGTACTTGTATACCTTGTACATGTACTTGTATACCTTGTACATGTACTTGTATACCTTGTACATGTACTTGTATACCTTGTACATGTACTTGTATACCTTGTACATGTACTTGTATACCTTGTACATGTACTTGTATACCTTGTACATGTACTGGTATACCTTGTAAATGTACTTGTATACCTTGTACATGTACTTGTATACCTTGTACATGCACTGGTATACCTTGTACATGTACTTGTATACCTTGTACATGTACATGTATACCTTGTACATGTACTTGTATACCTTGTACATGTACTTGTATACCTTGTACATGTACTTGTATACCTTGTACATGTACTTGTATACCTTGTACATGTACTTGTATACCTTGTACATGTACTTGTATACCTTGTACATGTACTTGTATACCTTGTACATGTACTGGTATACCTTGTACATGTACTTGTATACCTTGTACATGTACTTGTATACCTTGTACATGTACTTGTATACCTTGTACATGTACTTGTATACCTTGTACATGTACTTGTATACCTTGTACATGTACTTGTATACCTTGTACATGTACTGGTATACCTTGTACATGTACTTGTATACCTTGTACATGTACTTGTATACCTTGTACATGTACTTGTATACCTTGTACATGTACTTGTATACCTTGTACATGTACTTGTATACCTTGTACATGTACTTGTATACCTTGTACATGTACTTGTATACCTTGTACATGTACTTGTATACCTTGTACATGTACTTGTATACCTTGTACATGTACTTGTATACCTTGTACATGTACTTGTATACCTTGTACATGTACTTGTATACCTTGTACATGTACTTGTATACCTTGTACATGTACTTGTATACCTTGTACATGTACTTGTATACCTTGTACATGTACTTGTATACCTTGTACATGTACTTGTATACCTTGTACATGTACTTGTATACCTTGTACATGTACTTGTATACCTTGTACATGTACTTGTATACCTTGTACATGTACTTGTATACCTTGTACATGTACTTGTATACCTTGTACATGTACTTGTATACCTTGTACATGTACTTGTATACCTTGTACATGTACTTGTATACCTTGTACATGTACTTGTATACCTTGTACATGTACTGGTATACCTTGTACATGTACTTGTATACCTTGTACATGTACTTGTATACCTTGTACATGTACTTGTATACCTTGTACATGTACATGTACTGGTATACCTTGTACATGTACTTGTATACCTTGTACATGTACTTGTATACCTTGTACATGTACTTGTATACCTTGTACATGTACTTGTATACCTTGTACATGTACTTGTATACCTTGTACATGTACTGGTATACCTTGTACATGTACTTGTATACCTTGTACATGTACTTGTATACCTTGTACATGTACTTGTATACCTTGTACATGTACTTGTATACCTTGTACATGTACTGGTATACCTTGTACATGTACTTGTATACCTTGTACATGTACTTGTATACCTTGTACATGTACTTGTATACCTTGTACATGTACTTGTAT
Source organism: Cherax quadricarinatus (assembly GCF_038502225.1). Taxonomy (NCBI): domain Eukaryota; kingdom Metazoa; phylum Arthropoda; class Malacostraca; order Decapoda; family Parastacidae; genus Cherax; species Cherax quadricarinatus. The sequence goes on from NC_091391.1 coordinate 7,926,905, forward strand.
ACCTTGTACATGTACTTGTATACCTTGTACATGTACTTGTATACCTTGTACATGTACTTGTATACCTTGTACATGTACTGGTATACCTTGTACATGTACTTGTATACCTTGTACATGTACTTGTATACCTTGTACATGTACTTGTATACCTTGTACATGTACTTGTATACCTTGTACATGTACTTGTATACCTTGTACATGTACTGGTATACCTTGTACATGTACTTGTATACCTTGTACATGTACTTGTATACCTTGTACATGTACTTGTATACCTTGTACATGTACTTGTATACCTTGTACATGTACTTGTATACCTTGTACATGTACTTGTATACCTTGTACATGTACTTGTATACCTTGTACATGTACTTGTATACCTTGTACATGTACTTGTATACCTTGTACATGTACTTGTATACCTTGTACATGTACTTGTATACCTTGTACATGTACTTGTATACCTTGTACATGTACTGGTATACCTTGTACATGTACTTGTATACCTTGTACATGTACTTGTATACCTTGTACATGTACTTGTATACCTTGTACATGTACTTGTATACCTTGTACATGTACTTGTATACCTTGTACATGTACTTGTATACCTTGTACATGTACTGGTATACCTTGTACATGTACTTGTATACCTTGTACATGTACTTGTATACCTTGTACATGTACTTGTATACCTTGTACATGTACTGGTATACCTTGTACATGTACTTGTATACCTTGTACATGTACTTGTATACCTTGTACATGTACTTGTATATGCTCTTGTATACCTTGTACATGTACTTGCATACCTTGTTCATATACTTGTATACCTTGTACATGTACTTGTATACCTTTTGCATGTACTTGTGTACCTTGTACATGTACTTGTATATCTTGATCATGTACTTGTATACCTTGTACATGTACTGTATACCTTGTACATGTACTTGTATACCTTGTACATGTACTTGTATACCTTGTACATGTACTTGTATACCTTGTACATGTACTTGTATACCTTGTACATGTACTGGTATACCTTGTACATGTACTTGTATACCTTGTACATGTACTTGTATACCTTGTACATGTACTTGTATACCTTGTACATGTACTTGTATACCTTGTACATGTACTTGTATACCTTGTACATGTACTTGTATACCTTGTACATGTACTTGTATACCTTGTACATGTACTGGTATACCTTGTACATGTACTTGTATACCTTGTACATGTACTTGTATACCTTGTACATGTACTTGTATACCTTGTACATGTACTTGTATACCTTGTACATGTACTTGTATACCTTGTACATGTACTTGTATACCTTGTACATGTACTTGTATACCTTGTACATGTACTTGTATACCTTGTACATGTACTTGTATACCTTGTACATGTACTTGTATACCTTGTACATGTACTTGTATACCTTGTACATGTACTTGTATACCTTGTACATGTACTTGTATACCTTGTACATGTACTTGTATACCTTGTACATGTACTTGTATACCTTGTACATGTACTTGTATACCTTGTACATGTACTTGTATACCTTGTACATGTACTTGTATACCTTGTACATGTACTTGTATACCTTGTACATGTACTTGTATACCTTGTACATGTACTTGTATACCTTGTACATGTACTTGTATACCTTGTACATGTACTGGTATACCTTGTACATGTACTGGTATACCTTGTACATGTACTTGTATACCTTGTACATGTACTTGTATACCTTGTACATGTACTTGTATACCTTGTACATGTACTTGTATACCTTGTACATGTACTTGTATACCTTGTACATGTACTTGTATACCTTGTACATGTACTTGTATACCTTGTACATGTACTTGTATACCTTGTACATGTACTTGTATACCTTGTACATGTACTTGTATACCTTGTACATGTACTTGTATACCTTGTACATGTACTGGTATACCTTGTACATGTACTTGTATACCTTGTACATGTACTTGTATACCTTGTACATGTACTTGTATACCTTGTACATGTACTTGTATACCTTGTACATGTACTGTCTTCAAGATCCCAGCTATCAAGACCCCAGGTTGTCTTCAAGATCCCAGCTATCAAGACCCCAGGTTGTCTTCAAGATCCCAGCTATCAAGACCCCAGGTTGTCTTCAAGATACCAGCTATCAAGACCCCAGGTTGTCTTCAAGATCCCAGCTATCAAGACCCCAGGTTGTCTTCAAGATCCCAGCTATCAAGACCCCAGGTTGTCTTCAAGATCCCAGCTATCAAGACCCCAGGTTGTCTTCAAGCTCCCAGCTATCAAGACCCCAGGTTGTCTTCAAGATACCAGCTATCAAGACCCCTGGTTGTCTTCAAGATCCCTGCTATCAAGACCCCAGGTTGTCTTCAAGATACCAGCTATCAAGACCCCTAGTTGTTTTCAAGATCCCAGCTATCAAGACCCCAGGTTGTCTTCAAGATACCAGCTATAAAGACCCCAGTTTGTCTTCAAGGTCCCAGCTATCAAGACCCCAGGTTGTCTTCAAGATACCAGCTATCAAGACCCCAGGTTGTCTTCAAGATACCAGCTATAAAGACCCCAGTTTGTCTTCAAGGTCCCAGCTATCAAGACCCCAGGTTGTCTTCAAGATACCAGCTATCAAGACCCCAGGTTGTCTTCAAGATACCAGCTATCAAGACCCATGTTGTCTTCAAGATCCCAGCTATCAAGACCCCAGGTTGTCTTCAAGATCCCAGATATCAAGACCCCAGGTTGTCTTCAAGATCCCATCTATCAAGACCCCAGGTTGTCTTCAAGATCCCAGCTATCAAGACCCCAGGTTTTCTTCAAGATCCCAGCTATCAAGACCCCAGGTTGTCTTCAAGATACCAGCTATCAATACCCCAGGTTGTCTTCAAGATCCCAGCTATCAAGACCCCAGGTTGTCTTCAAGATCCCAGCTATCAAGACCCCTGGTTGTCTTCAAGATCCCAGCTATCAAGACCCCAGGTTGTCTTCAAGATCCAAGCTATCAAGATCCCAGGTTGTCTTCAAGATACCAGCTATCAAGACCCCAGGTTGTCTTCAAGATACCAGCTATCAAGACCCCAGGTTGTCTTCAAGATCCCAGCTATCAAGACCCCAGGTTGTCTTCAAGATCCCAGCTATCAAGACCCCAGGTTGTCTTCAAAATCCCAGCTATCAAGACCCCAGGTTGTCTTCAAGATCCCAGTTATCAAGACCCCAGGTTGTCTTCAGAATCCCAGCTATCAAGACCCCAGGTTGTCTTCAAGATACCAGCTATCAAGACCCCTGGGTGTCTTCAAGATCCCAGCTATCAAGACCCCAGGTTGTCTTCAAGATCCCAGCTATCAAGACCCCTGGTTGTCTTCAAGATCCCAGCTATCAAGACCCCAGGTTTTCTTCAAGATCCCAGCTATCAAGACCCCAGGTTGTCTTCAAGATTCCAGCTATCAAGACCCCAGTTTGTCTTCAAGATCCCAGCTATCAAGACCCCAGGTTGTCTTCAAGATACCAGCTATCAAGACCCCAGGTTGTCTTCAAGATACCAGCTATCAAGACCCATGTTGTCTTCAAGATCCCAGCTATCAAGACCCCAGGTTGTCTTCAAGATACCAGCTATCAAGACCCCAGGTTGTCTTCAAGATACCAGCTATCAAGACCCCTGGTTGTCTTCAAGATCCCAGCTATCAAGACCCCAGGTTGTCTTCAAGATCCCAGCTATCAAGACCCCAGGTTGTCTTCAAGATCCCAGCTATCAAGACCCCAGGTTGTCTTCAAGATACCAGCTATCAAGACCCCAGGTTGTCTTCAAGATCCCAGCTATCAAGACCCCAGGTTGTCTTCAAGATACCAGCTATCAAGACCCCAGGTTGTCTTCAAGCTACCAGCTATCAAGACCCAGGTTGTCTTCAAGATCCCAGCTATCAAGACCCCAGGTTGTCTTCAAGATCCCAGCTATCAAGACCCCAGGTTGTCTTCAAGATACCAGCTATCAAGACCCCTGGTTGTCTTCAAGATCCCAGCTATCAAGACCCCAGGTTGTCTTCAAGATCCCAGCTATCAAGACCCCAGGTTGTCTTCAAGATCCCAGCTATCAAGACCCCAGGTTGTCTTCAAGATCCCAGCTATCAAGACCCCAGGTTGTCTTCAAGATCCCAGCTATTAAGACCCCAGGTTGTCTTCAAGATCCCAGCTATCAAGACCCCAGGTTGTCTTCAAGATCCCAGCTATCAAGACCCCTGGTTGTCTTCAAGATCCCAGCTATCAAGACCCCAGGTTGTCTTCAAGATCCCAGCTATCAAGACCCCAGGTTGTCTTCAAGATTCCAGCTATCAAGATCCCAGATTGTCTTCAAGATACCAGCTATCAAGACCCCAGGTTGTCTTCAAGATACCAGCTATCAAGATCCCAGGTTGTCTTCAAGATACCAGCTATCAAGACCCCAGGTTGTCTTCAAGATCCCAGCTATCAAGACCCCAGGTTGTCTTCAAGATCCCAGCTATCAAGACCCCAGGTTGTCTTCAAGATCCCAGCTATCAAGACCCCAGGTTGTCTTCAAGATCCCAGCTATCAAGACCCCAGGTTGTCTTCAAGATCCCAGCTATCAAGACCCCAGGTTGTCTTCAAGATACCAGCTATCAAGACCCCTGGTTGTCTTCAAGATACCAGCTATCAAGACCCCAGGTTGTCTTCAAGATACCAGCTATCAAGACCCCTGGATGTCTTCAAGATCCCAGCTATCAAGACCCCAGGTTGTCTTCAAGATCCCAGCTATCAAGACCCCTGGTTGTCTTCAAGATCCCAGCTATCAAGACCCCAGGTTGTCTTCAAGATCCCAGCTATCAAGACCCCAGGTTGTCTTCAAGATCCCAGCTATCAAGACCCCAGGTTGTCTTCAAGATACAAGCTATCAAGACCCCTGGTTGTCTTCAAGATTCCAGCTATCAAGACCCCTGGTTGTCTTCAAGATCCCAGCTATCAAGACCCCAGGTTGTCTTCAAGATACCAGCTATCAAGACCCCTGGTTGTCTTCAAGATCCCAGCTATCAAGACCCCAGGTTGTCTTCAAGATACCAGCTATCAAGACCCCAGGTTGTCTTCAAGATACCAGCTATCAAGACCCCTGGTTGTCTTCAAGATCCCAGCTATCAAGACCCCAGGTTGTCTTCAAGATACCAGCTATCAAGACCCCAGGTTGTCTTCAAGATCCCAGCTATCAAGACCCCAGGTTGTCTTCAAGATACCAGCTATCAAGACCCCAGGTTGTCTTCAAGATACCAGCTATCTAGACCCAGGTTGTCTTCAAGATCCCAGCTATCAAGACCCCAGGTTGTCTTCAAGATCCCAGCTATCAAGACCCCAGGTTGTCTTCAAGATACCAGCTATCAAGACCCCTGGTTGTCTTCAAGATCCCAGCTATCAAGACCCCAGGTTGTCTTCAAGATACCAGCTATCAAGACCCCAGGTTGTCTTCAAGATCCCAGCTATCAAGACCCCAGGTTGTCTTCAAGATCCCAGCTATCAAGACCCCAGGTTGTCTTCAAGATCCCGGCTATTAAGACTCCTGGTTGTCTTCAAGATCCCAGCTATCAAGACCCCAGGTTGTCTTCAAGATCCCAGCTATCAAGACCCCTGGTTGTCTTCAAGATCCCAGCTATCAAGACCCCAGGTTGTCTTCAAGCTCCCAGCTATCAAGACCCCAGGTTGTCTTCAAGATTCCAGCTATCAAGATCCCAGGTTGTTTTCAAGATACCAGCTATCAAGACCCCAGGATGCCTTCAAGATACCAGCTATCAAGATCCCAGGTTGTCTTCAAGATCCCAGCTATCAAGACCCCAGGTTGTCTTCAAGATCCCAGCTATCAAGACCCCAGGTTGTCTTCAAGATCCCAGCTATCAAGACCCCAGGTTGTCTTCAAGCTCCCAGCTATCAAGACCCCAGGTTGTCTTCAAGATACCAGCTATCAAGACCCCTGGTTGTCTTCAAGATCCCAGCTATCAAGACCCCAGGTTGTCTTCAAGATACCAGCTATCAAGACCCCAGGTTGTCTTCAAGATACCAGCTATCAAGACCCCTGGTTGTCTTCAAGATCCCAGCTATCAAGACCCCAGGTTGTCTTCAAGATCCCAGCTATTAAGACCCCTGGTTGTCTTCAAGATCCCAGCTATCAAGACCCCAGGTTGTCTTCAAGATCCCAGCTATCAAGACCCCAGGTTGTCTTCAAGATCCCAGCTATCGAGACCCCAGGTTGTCTTCAAGATCCCAGCTATCAAGACCCCAGGTTGTCTTCAAGATCCCAGCTATCAAGACCCCAGGTTGTCTTCAAGATCCCAGCTATCAAGACCCCAGGTTGTCTTCAAGATACCAGCTATCAAGACCCCAGGTTGTCTTCAAGATCCCAGCTATCAAGACCCCAGGTTGTCTTCAAGATCCCAGCTATCAAGACCCCAGGTTATCTTCAAGATCCCAGCTATGAAGACCCCAGGTTGTCTTCAAGATCCCAGCTATCAAGACCCCAGGTTGTCTTCAAGATCCCAGCTATCAAGACCCCTGGTTGTCTTCAAGATCCCAGCTATCAAGACCCCAGGTTGTCTTCAAGATCCCAGCTATCAAGACCCCAGGTTGTCTTCAAGATCCCAGCTATCAAGACCCCAGGTTGTCTTCAAGATTCCAGCTATCAAGACCCCAGGTTGTCTTCAAGATACCAGGTTATCACAAGTTATTACTACTGACAAGTTATTACTGCTGACAAGTTATTACTGCTGACAAGTTATTACTGCTGACAAGTTATTACTGCTGACAAGTTATTACTGCTGACAAGTTATTACTGCTGACAAGTTATTACTGCTGACAAGTTATTACTGCTGACAAGTTATTACTGCTGACAAGTTATTGCTGCTGACAAGTTATTGCTGCTGACAAGTTATTACTGCTGACAAGTTATTACTGCTGACAAGTTATTACTGCTGACAAGTTATTGCTGCTGACAAGTTATTACTGCTGACAAGTTATTACTGCTGACAAGTTATTACTGCTGACAAGTTATTACTGCTGACAAGTTATTACTGCTGACAAGTTATTACTGCTGACAAGTTATTACTGCTGACAAGTTATTACTGCTGGCAAGTTATTACTGCTGACAAGTTATTACTGCTGACAAGTTATTACTGCTGACAAGTTATTACTGCTGACGAGTTATTACTGCCGACGAGTTATTACTGCTGACAAGTTATTGCTGCCGACGAGTTATTGCTGCTGACGAGTTATTACTGCTGACGAGTTATTACAGCTGACGAGTTATTACTGCTGACGAGTTATTACTGCTGACGAGTTATTACTGCTGACGAGTTATTACTGCTGACGAGTTATTACAGCTGACAAGTTATTACTGCTGACAAGTTATTACTGCTGACAAGTTATTACTGCTGACAAGTTATTACTGCCGACAAGTTATTGCTGCTGACAAGTTATTACTGCTGACAAGTTATTGCTGCTGACAAGTTATTACTGCTGACAAGTTATTACTGCTGACAAGTTATTACTGCTGACAAGTTATTACTGCTGACAAGTTATTACTGCTGACAAGTTATTTCTGCTGACAAGTTATTGCTGCTGACAAGTTATTACTGCTGACAAGTTATTACTGCTGACAAGTTATTACTGCTGACAAGTTATTGCTGCTGACAAGTTATTGCTGCTGACAAGTTATTACTGCTGACAAGTTATTACTGCTGACAAGTTATTACTGCTGACAAGTTATTACTGCTGGCAAGTTATTACTGCTGACAAGTTATTACTGCTCAGATATACAAACTATGAACAACTTAAAAAGAACACTGTAGTGAACAGTGCAGAACATCACTGTGTACAAAACACAAGAAGATCACCAAATAAAAGGAAAGAAACATATGAAAAACCTGGGAGTAATAATGTCAGATGACTTGCCTTTCAAAGAACACAATAAGGCGGCAAATGTTATGGTGGTCAGGAAAATGTTGGGGTTGATAATGAGAACTTTCAAAATAAGGGAAACACTGCCAGTGGTGGCACTATTCCAATCACTTGTGCTCTCTCACTTAGAGTATTGTCCAGTGTTGACGACCTCGTTCACGGCAGGAGAGATATCAGAACTGGAACAGTATTGTTCAATGTTGACGACCTCGTTCATGGCAGGAGAGATATCAGAACTGGAACAGTGTTGTTCAGTGTTGACGACCTCGTTCATGGCAGGAGAGATATCAGAACTGGAACAGTATTGTTCAGTGCTGACGACCTCGTTCATGGCAGGAGAGATATCAGAACTGGAACAGTATTGTTCAGTGCTGACGACCTCGTTCATGGCAGGAGAGATATCAGAACTGGAACAGTACAGTACCTCGTTCATGATATCAGAACTCAGTATTGTTCTGACGACCTCGTTCATGGCAGGAGAGATATCAGAACTGGAACAGTATTGTTCAGTGTTGACGACCTCGTTCATGGCAGGAGAGATATCAGAACTGGAACAGTATTTCAGTGTTGACGACCTCGTTCATGGCAGGAGAGATATCAGAACTGGAACAGTATTGTTCAGTGTTGACGACCTCGTTCATGGCAGGAGAGATATCAGAACTGGAACAGTATTGTTCAGTGTTGACGACCACGTTCATGGCAGGAGAGATATCAGAACTGGAACAGTATTGTTCAGTGTTGACGACCTCGTTCATGGCAGGAGAGATATCAGAACTGGAACAGTATTGTTCAGTGTTGACGACCTCGTTCATGACAGGAGAGATATCAGAACTGGAACAGTATTGTTCAGTGTTGACGACCTCGTTCATGGCAGGAGAGATATCAGAACTGGAACAGTATTGTTCAGTGTTGACGACCTCGTTCATGGCAGGAGAGATATCAGAACTGGAACAGTATTGTTCAGTGTTGACGACCTCGTTCATGGCAGGAGAGATATCAGAACTGGAACAGTATTGTTCAGTGTTGACGACCTCGTTCATGGCAGGAGAGATATCAGAACTGGAACAGTATTGTTCAGTGTTGACGACCTCGTTCATGGCAGGAGAGATATCAGAACTGGAACAGTATTGTTCAGTGTTGACGACCTCGTTCATGGCAGGAGAGATATCAGAACTGGAACAGTATTGTTCAGTGTTGACGACCTCGTTCATGGCAGGAGAGATATCAGAACTGGAACAGTATTGTTCAGTGTTGACGACCTCGTTCATGGCAGGAGAGATATCAGAACTGGAAGAGTATTGTCCAGTGTTGACAACCTCGTTCATGGCACTTACCCACACCTGCCTCCCAGCTACCCACACCCGCCTCCCACCTACCCACACCTGCTTTCCAGCTACCTACATCTGCCTCCCACCTACCCACACCTGCCTTCCAGCTACCCACACCTTCCACCCAGCTACCCACACCTGCCTCCCACCTACCCACACCTGCCTTCCAACTACCCACACCTGCTACCCACCTACCCACACCTGCTACCCACCTACCCACACCTTCCACCCAGCTACCCACACCTGCCTCCCACCTACCCACACCTGCCTTCCAACTACCCACACCTGCTACCCACCTACCCACACTTGCCTCCCACCTATTCACACCTGCCTCCCACCTACCCACACTTGCCTCCCAGGTACCCACACCTGCCACCCACCTACCCACACCTGCCTCCCACCTACCCATATGTGCCACCCACCTACCCACACCTGCCTCCCACCTACCCACACTTGCCTCCCAGTTACCTACACCTGCCACCCACCTACCCACACCTGCCTCCCATCTACCCACACTTGCCTCCCAGTTACCTACACCTGCCACCCACCTACCCACACCTGCACCCTGTCATTACAATGACATTTACACATGACATATGTGGCACCTATGTGTTACACACCGTCAAGGTGCGCATTTAAATTCCATATTTCTGAGGTGGTGTGGTGAGTGTGTGTGGGCAGGCGAGCATACACACACACACACACACACACATCCAGTAACCCCACCCACACCCTCTATGAACACTGTAACCCCATCTACCTGTACCAACCCCATCTCGACCTGTCTCGCAAGACTACAAGGGCATCCTACAGGACAGCTTAGAGTACAGTGCAGGATATAGATGGATTATCAGAGATGTGAAAGAAATGATATTAGAGGTTGAGACAGACTTTATTGCTATCACTGAGACTAAGTTCTGTTAGCATGTTAAGAACACAACTAGAGAGAGATGAGCCAGCAAGGCTGGATCTAATATTCAGAGAGCATCAGATAGAGGCGAAGGAATATGAAAGGTCTCTGGGCTGCTAGTAACCCTCACACCGTGTGGAAGCATACAGTAACTGGAGATGGGGGATACTTGTATATCTGGAGTATACCTGGAGGATTCTCCGGGGTCAACACCCCCATGGTGCGGTCCATGACCACAGCTCAGCTAGTCAGGTGCTTTGTGTCTAACTCCCTCTTGAAGGCAACCAGGGGTCTTGAAGACAACCAGGGGTCTTGAAGACAACCAGGGATCTTGAAGACAACCAGGGATCTTGAAGACAACCAGGGGTCTTGGAGGCAACCAGGGTTCTTGGAGGCAACCAGGGGTCTTGGAGGCAACCAGGGGTCTTGGAGGCAACCAGGGTTCTTGGAGGTAACCAGGGGTCTTGGAGGCAACCAGGGTTCTTGGAGGCAACCAGGGGTCTTGGAGGCAACCAGGGGTCTTGAAAGCAACCAGGGGTCTTGGAAACAACCAGGGGTCTTGAAGACAACCAGGGGTCTTTAAGACAACCAGGGGTCTTGGAGGCAACCAGGGGTCTTGAAGACAACCAGGGATCTTGAAGACAACCAGAGTTCTTGAAGGCAACCAGGGGTTTTGGAGGCAACCAGGGGTCTTGAAGGCAACCTGTGGTCTTGGAGGCAACCAGGGGTCTTGAAGGCAACCTGTGGTCTTGAAGTCAACCAGGGGTCTTGGAGGCAACCAGGGGTCTTGGAGGCAACCAGGGGTCTTGGAGGCAACCAGGGGTCTTGAAGGCAACCAGGGGACTTGAAGGCAACCAGGGGTCTTGAAGACCAGGGATCTTGAAGACAACCAGGGGTCTTGAAGGCAACCAGGGGTCTATTGATAATCACCCTTATGTATGTTGGGAGGCTGTTGAACAGTCTTGGGCCACTGACACTTAGTGTTTTCTCTTAGTGTACTAATGGCGCCCCTACTTTTAACTGGGGGTATGTTGCATCTCCTGCCCAGTACTTTGTTTTCGTAGGGAGTGATTTCTGTGTGCTGGTTAGGGACCAGTCCCTCCAGGATCTTCCAGGTGTAGATTATGATGTATCTCTCTCGCCTGCTCTCCAGTGAGTACAAGTCAAGTGCTTCCAGGCGCTCCCAGTAGTTAAGGTGTTTGATGGAACTTATATGTGCAGTAAAGGTTCTCTGTACATTCTCTAGATCTGCAATTTCACCTGCTTTGAATGGAGATGTTAATGTACAGTAGTATTCCAGCCTAGAGAGAAGCGACTTAAAATGGATAATCATTGGCTTGGCATCCCTTGTTTTGAAGGTTCTCATTATCCACCTCTTGTTTGGAAGGTTCTCATTATCCATCCCTTGTTTAGAATTTTCTCATTATCCATCCCTTGTTTAGAAGGTTCTCATTATCCATCTCTTGTTTTGAAGGTTCTCATTATCCATCCCTTGTTTTGAAGGTTCTCATTATCCACCTCTTGTTTGGAGGGTTCTCATTATCCATCCCTTGTTTTGAAGGTTCTCATTATCCATCCCTTGTTTTAAAGGTTCTCATTATCCATCTGTTTTGAAGGTTCTCATTATCCATCCCTTGTTTTGAAGGTTCTCATTATCCATCCCTTGTTTTAAAGGTTCTCATTATCCATCTCTTGTTTTGAAGGCTCTCATTATCCATCCCTTGTTTTAAAGGTTCTCATTATCCATCCCTTGTTTTGAAGGTTCTCATTATCCATCCCTTGTTTTAAAGGTTCTCATTATCCATCCCTTGCTTTGAAGGTTCTCACTATCCATCCCTTGTTTTAAAGGTTCTCATTATCCATTCCTTGTTTTAAAAGTTCTCATTATCCATCCCTTGTTTTGAAGGTTCTCATTATCCATCCCTTGTTTTAAAGGTTCTCATTATCCATCCCTTGTTTTAAAAGTTCTCATTATCCAAAGGTTCTCATTATCCATCCCTTGTTTTAAAGGTTCTCATTATCCATCCCTTGTTTTAAAAGTTCTCATTATTCATCCCTTGTTTTAAAAGTTCTCATTATCCATCCCTTGTTTTGAAGGTTCTCATCCATCCCTTGTTTCAAAGGTTCTCATTATCCATCCCTTGTTTAAAAGGTTCTCATTATCCATCCCTTGTTTTAAAGGTTCTCATTATCCATCCCTTGTTTTAAAGGTTCTCATTATCCATCCCTTGTTTTAAAAGTTCTCATTATCCATCCCTTGTTTTAAAGGTTCTCATTATCCATCCCTTGTTTTGAAGGTTCTCATTATCCATCCCTTGTTTTAAAGGTTCTCATTATCCATCCCTTGTTTTGAAGGTTCTCATTATCCATCCCTTGTTTTAAAGGTTCTCATTATCCATCCAAGCAGAGACCTTGCAGCACATAAGAATGGAGGACGACCGCAGCAGAGGAAGAATGCCCATACATCACACATTCTTTCAGTTCGCTACACTTCACATATAACTGTAGGAAACTTACGAGACACAGCCTTAACAAGGCTAACAATACACAAATAACCCACACATAGGAGACAGGAGCTTATGACGATGTTCCAGTCCGACTTAGACCATTTACAAAGACGTGTGTGACTTTGTAAATGGTCCAAATCTGAGCATAAGCATCGTCGTAAGCCCCTAACTCCTCCGTGTGGTTTATTTGCGTATTGTTCCAGTCATGGTATTGTGGTTTCTTGGTCTTTATTTTCAAGACAAACACCAATCCAGCTGAAGAAAAGCCTCTGAGTTCAACTAGTCAGCGACGTTACAACTAACCTTTCTATAATACTGGGCAGAAAACTTGCTAAAATATCGACCAGCTCCTCAAGTACTGTAAGAAACCAAGTGCAACACGCAAGAATGACTGACACAATACCTTGTGGGGGATGTGACAAAATATATGTGGGAGAAACAGGCAGATCTATGAATTTCAGGTTCAGGGAAGACAAGAATGTTCGCAACAGTGATGACCATTTCATGGTTTTGGACACCATGAAATTCAGTGAGGTAAGAATAGCCATTAAGGAAGATTTAAGACGGAGAAAGTGTATAAAAGTTACTAAAACTATTGTCAGTAACACTATCAAGAGTCCGGACGTTACACTATATCTAAGTTGACCCTCGAATTTAGTCCTGCCGTTTCTGTATGCAAAACTAATTTTATTATCAATAAAATGTATTTTTCGTTAATATTTTTGGGTGTCTGGAATGGTTTAATTGGATTTACATTATTTCCTATGGGAAATATTAGCAAAAAATACATTTTGTAGATAATAAAAATAATTTTGTATACAGAAACGGCACTACTAAATTCGAGGGTCAACTCGAATATAGTAGTGCTAATTTAGTAGTTGCTAAGCAACAAGATATTACCCATTCTGGAGACTTGTAACATGATGTTAACGGGTACCCACCTATCACCACCACCACCTAACCACCACCAATACCACCACCTCCACCACCACCATCACCACCACCACCACCACCACCAATACCCCACCATCACAACCACCACCACCACCAATACCACCACTACCACCATCACCACCACCACCACCATCCACCACCAATTACCACCACCACCACCACCACCACTACCACCACCACCACCACCTAACCACCACCACCCACCACCACCACCTACTCCACCACCACCACCACCATCCACCACCACCACCACCACCACCACCACCATCACCACCACCTATCCACCTACCACCACCACCTACCACCACCACCACCACCACCACCACCACCTATCCACACCACCACCACCACCTATCCACCACCACCACCAACCACCACCTACCACCACCACCACCTACCACCACCACCACCAATACCACCACCACCACCAACCACCACCACCGACCACCACCACCACTCACCACCACCACTTCCACCACCACCATCCACCACTGGTCACCACCGACCACCATCCACCACCACCACCACCACCACCACCACCACCACCACCACCACCATCCGACCACCCTCACCACCACCACCACCACCAATTCAACCACCACCACCGACCACCACCACCACCACACCACCACCACCACCAACCACCACCACCACCACCACCACTACCACTCCACCTACCACCACCACCACCACCATCCACCACTATCACCACCACCACCACCTAATACCACCACCACCACCACCACCAATACCACCACCACCTACCACCACCACCACCACCACCACCACTCACCACCACCACCTACCACCACCACCACCACCACCACCACCTAACCACCTACTCACCTACCACCACCACCACCACCACCACCACCACCAACCACCTACCACCACCACCACCACCACCACCTACCATCCACCACCATCCACCACCAACCACCACCACCACCACCACCACCAACCACCACCATCCACCACCACCACCACCACACCACCACCACCATCCACCACCACCACCACCTATCACCACCACCACCACCACCACCACCACCACCATTCCACCAATTACCACCTACCACCACCAATTCACTCACCTACCTACCACCACCACTACCACCTACCTACTATCCACCACCACCACCACCACCACCACCACCACTCATCTACCACCCTACCACTACTTCACCTATCACTCACCACCACCACCACCACTATCCACCAACCACCACCACCACCACCACCACCACCTACCACCACCACCTATCCACCATCCACCACCACCACCACCACTCACCACCACCTACCACCACCACCACCACCAACCACCACCACCACCACCACCAATACTCACCTACTCACCACCACTCCACCACCACCACCACCACCACCTACCACCACCACCACCTCATCCACCACTACCATCCACCTACCAACTTACCAACCACCTAATACCACCACCACCACCACCACTATCCACCACCACCACCACCAACTACCACCACCACCAACCACCACC
The DNA here is from genome assembly GCF_038502225.1 of Cherax quadricarinatus. Taxonomy (NCBI): domain Eukaryota; kingdom Metazoa; phylum Arthropoda; class Malacostraca; order Decapoda; family Parastacidae; genus Cherax; species Cherax quadricarinatus. The sequence goes on from NC_091391.1 coordinate 7,942,097, forward strand.
ATCACCACCACCACCACCACCACCACACTACCACCACCACCACCACCACCTACCACCTCACCATCACCACCACCACCACCACCACCACCACCACCACCACCAACCACTCATCCACCTGACCACCTACCACCAACCACCACCACCACCACCTAATACCACCACCACCACCACCTATTCACTACCACCACCACCACCACCTCCACCACCTACCACCTATTCACCACCACCACCACCACCACCTACCATCCACCTACTTCATACCAACCACCACCACCACCACCATCCAATTATTCATCCACCACCACCACCACCACCAATACCAACCACCACCACCACCACCAACTATCCACCACCACCACCACCACCATCACCACCACCATCCACCACCACCAACCACCACCACCACCTATCCACCACCACCACCACCACCACCATCCACCACCACCACCACCACCACCTACCACCACCAACTCATCCACCACCACCACCACCACCAACCAACTTATCACCACCACCACCACCACCACCACCACCAACCACCACCACCGCCACCATCCACCACCACCACCACCACCACCATCCACCACCACCACCACCTCCACCACCTAATACCACCACCACCACCACCACCACCTACCACCACTCACCACCACCACCACCACCACCACCTAACACCACCACCACCACCACCACCACTATCCACCTACCACCACCACCTAACCACACCTAACCACCACCACCACCACCACCACCATCCACCACCACCACCACCACCAACTACCACCACCACCACCACCATCACCACCACCACCACCACCACCACCACCACCACCACCAACCACCACCACCACCAACTACCATCCACCTCACCACCTACCACCACCACCACCACCACCACCTATCCACTCACCACCTAACCACCACCAACCACCACTCCACTCCAACCACTCACCACCACCACCAATTACCACCACCACCACCACCACCGACCACCTATCCACTACCACCACCACCATCCACCACCACCTACTCCTTACCACCACCACCACCACTATCCACCACCACCACCACCACCATCCACCACCTTACCACCACCACCACCACCACGACCATCACCACCACCACCACCACCACCTATCACCACCACCACCACTAACCATCACCACCACCACCACCACCTACCACCACCACCACTTAACTTCACCTACCACTACCCTACCTACCTACCAACCACCTTTACCTAACCACCACCATCCACCACCACCTACTACCCTACCTACCTACCTACCACCACCACCACCACCTTATTCCTACCATCCACTAATCCCACCACCACCATCACCTACTTCCACCTACCAATCACCTACCACCAACCACCTACCACCATCACCTACCACCTATCACCTACCATCCACCACCACCACCACCACCACCACCACCATCCATGCCACCACCTGGACCACCTACCTATCCACCACCACCACCACCAACCATCCACCTACCACCAACCTCCACCACCACCACCACCACCACCACCACCACCTACACCACCACCACCACCACCAACCACCACCACCACCACACCAATCACCACCACCACCACCACCACCACCCACCACCACTCACCACCATCCACCTACCACCACCACCACCCCACCACCACCACCACTTCACCACCATCCACCACCACCACCACTCCACCACCACCACCACCATCCACCACCACTACCACCTACCCAACCACCACCACTGAACCACCACCATCCACCACCACCTACCTACCTACCACCTACTCACCACCCTACTCCCACCACCACTACCTACCTACCACCACTACTACCACTACTACCATTCCACTATCCCACCAATACCACCACTCACCACCACCACCACCTACCACCATCCACCTATCCTATTGCCACCTACCACCTACCACCTACCATCCACTCAACTACCTACCACCACTACCAACCAACCAACCACCTGACCACTCACTACCACCACTACCACCTACTACTACCATCATCACTAATACTCACCATTACCACTAATTACCACTACTTACTTCACACTACTCACTACTAACTACTCACTAATTACCTACCTACCTATTACTACCTACCTACCTACCTATTACTACCTACCTACCTACCTAATTACCACCACTAACCACCTACCACCACTACTACCTACCATTACCTACCACCTACCTACTCACCTACCTACTACTCACCTACCACCACTACCTCACTACTCACCACCACCACCACACCCAAGAGACCTTCCACCTAGCTGCAGTCACCATATATACTCGTTTCTTAGTTATCCTGCAGCCAGGGATCAGAAGAAATCACTCCGTAGGCATATTTCCAATAATAACTGCGTACACAAGTTCTTCCACCATGCATTGCACATGTCGCTGGCATTGGTACATGTCGCTTGGTATTGTACATGTCGCTGGTACGGCTACATGTCGCTGGTATTGTACATGTCGCTGGTATTGTACATGTCGCTGGTATTGTACATGTCGCTGGTATTGTACATGTCGCTGGTATTGTACATGTCGCTGGTATTGTACATGTCGCTGGTATTGTACATGTCGCTGGTATTGTACACATTCACGTACAACTTGTCAGACACATGATCATGAATCATGGTACAGATATCTCCACAACATCTTACTCCGGCCCGTCCGTGGGACCTGCTTCCACTGGGTAATCCCAGCTACCACTGAGAAAATATTGGGACATGTTACTAAAACGTCTTGGTCTTGGGACATTGAGAAGTGATAAAGGTTCGAGAACCAAAACGTTCTCCAATGACCCAGGGTAAGAGACTCTGAGTCAAGTTCCTGACACTCGTAGATCATGCACCCGGAGCGCCAAAATGACTCCCAGCTTGAAGCTTGAAAAGATGAACATCAGTAGGGACTTTGAGGTAATTCAGTCCTCCCCAGCCTGGAGTTGGCGTAATCAGTCCCTCAGCCTGGAGTTGGCGTAATCAGTCCCTCAGCCTGGAGTTGACGTAATCAGTCCCTCAGCCTGGAGTTGACGTAATCAGTCCCTCAGCCTGGAGTTGACGTAATCAGTCCCTCAGCCTGGAGTTGACGTAATCAGCCCATCAACTATGAAAAGAATACAGCATATGTGAGAAGTGGCTTACATATTCAGGTATGGTGAAGCAATCATTGGTAACAGAGCACATATACACATGTGTAAGTAGGTCGTGGGTATAGATCAGGTAAGTGAACAATGCCTTGTATTAAGATCCAAAGATGTGTTTGATATTGTCACAGCTAGCAGTGTAGTACTAGCAGTGTAGTACTAGCAGTGTAGTACTAGCAGTGAAGTACTAGCAGTGTAGTACTAGCAGTGTAGTACTGAGCTAGTGCAGTACCTAGCAGTGCAGTACCTAGCAGAGCAACACCTAGCAGGCGTAGCACCGAGCAGCGTAGGTAACCACGCAGCACAAGCATGCTGGCAGCACCTAGCAGTGCAGTACACCAGCAGTGCAGCGTACAAGCAGGCGTAGCAACGGAGCAGTAGTACTAGCCAGGCGTAGCACTAGCAGGCACAGCAACAACCACCAAGCAGTGCAGTACCTAGCAGGCGCAGCACTCAGCAGCGTAGCACAAGCTATGTAGTAGCTAGCCAGCGTAGTACTAGCAGTGTAGTACAAGCAGTGTAGTACTAGCAGTGTAGTACTAGCAGTGTAGTACTAGCAGTGTAGTACTAGCAGTGTAGTACTAGCAGTGTAGTACTAGCAGTGTAGTACTAGCAGTGTAGTACTAGCAGTGTAGTACAAGCAGTGTAGTACTAGCAGTGTAGTACTAGCAGGATTAGCACTAGCAGCAATGCCAGTGCAATACCTAGCAGTGTAGCATACCTTAGTGCAGCACCTAGCAGTGCAGCACCTAGCAGTGCAGTAGCACAAAGCAGCGTAGCACCTAGCAGCATAGCAACTTAGCAGCAGTACCTGAGCAGTTACGTAGTACTCCAGCAGCGTAGCACCTAGCACTGCAGCAACCAGCACTTGCAATACTCAGCAGTGCAGTACACCAGCAGTGCAGTACCAGCAGTGTACACAGTGCGTAACACTAGCAGCGCAATAACCAGCAGCGTAGCACCAGCAGGTGCACCTAGCACCGCGTATGCAACAAATGGCAGTGCAGCACTAGCAGCGCAGTACCAGCAGTGCAATACCAGCTAAGTGCAGCACCTAGCAGTGCAGTACCAGCAGTGCAGCACCAGCAGTAGCAAGCTTCCCAGCAGTGCAATTGTTACCAAGCAGCGTAGTACCTAGCAGCGTAATACCTAGCAGCGCAGCAACCAGCAGCGCAGCACCAGCAGCGCAGCATGCACTAGTGGTAGCACTAGGCAGTGCAGCGCAAGCCAGTGCAGTACTAGCCAGCGGTAGCGCAAGGTGGTAGCACAGCTGCGCAGCACTAGCAGCGCACCACCTAGCAGTGCAATACCATTGCAGCGCAGCACCAGCAGTGGCAGTACACCAGCAGCGCAACCACCAGCAGCGCAACACCAGCAGTGCAGCACCAGCAGCGCAGCAACCAGCAGCGCAACACCAGCAGTGCAGTACTCCAGCAGTGCAATACTCCAGCAGCGCACCACAAGCAGTGTAATACTAGCAGTGTAGCACCAGCAGCGCAGTACCAGCAGCGCAATACTCCAGCAGCGTAGCACTAGCCGTTATGCAATACCAGCAGTGTAGCACCTAGGCAGTGCAGTACCAGCAAGTGCAATACCTAGCAGCCGCAATTACCTAGCAGTGCAATACCAGCAGTGCAGTACTAGCAGTGCAGTACCAGCAGCGTAGCACTCAGCAGTAACAACTAGCAGTTATAGCACCAGCAGTGCAATACCTTTGAAGCAGTGTAGCAACTTAGCAGTGCAGTAATTCCAAGCAGCAGTAGCACAAGCAGTGTAGTACTCCAGCACGTAGCACCTAGCAGTGTACAAGCAGCTGCACACTAGCAGCGTAATAACTTAGCAGTGCAGCACCTAGCAATGCAGTACAATGCAGTTGCAGTACCAGCAGCGCAGTACAAGCTAGTGCAGCACTAGCAGGCGTAGTACTAGCAGTGTAGTACACTAGTGCAGCAACTTAGCAGTGCAGCACTCAGCAGCGTAGTAATTCAGCAGTGTAGTACCTTATTACGTAGTACAATGCAGCGTAGTTAACTTAGCAGTGTAGTACTAGCAGTGTAGTACTAGCAGTGTACAAGAAGTGTAATACTAGCAGCTAACAATAGCAGTGCAAATAGCAGTGTAGTACTAGCAGTAGCACTACAAGGCAAGCATAGTACTAGAAGTGTAGACACAGGTGCAGCACCAGCAGTGTAGGCACCAGCAGTGCAGCAATTCCAAGCAGTGTAGTACCAATTAAGTTGGCGTAGTACCAGCAGTGCAGTACCAGCAGTGCAACCACGCAGCAGTAGCACCAGCAGTGTAGCACGCTTGCGTAGCACCAGCAGTGCAGCAAGCAGTGCAGTACGCTATGCGTAGCATCTAGCAGTGTAATACTAGCAGCGCACCTACCTAGCAGTGTAATACCTAGCAGCGTAGCAATTACTAGCGTAGTAACTTAGCAGTGTACAAGCAGTGTAATACTAGCAGCGTAATACTAGCAGTGTAGTACTAGCAGTGTAGTACTAGCAGTGTAGTACTAGCAGTGTAGTACAAGCAGTGTAGTACTAGCAGTGTAGTACTAGCAGTGTAGTACTAGCAGGCAATACCAAGTTACGTAGCAGTGGGCTAGTAGTAACGCTGAGCAGTACCAAGCAGTCCTAGTACCACAGTTGTTAGCCGCAGCACTAGCCAGCGTAGTACCAGCAGCGCAGTACCAGCAGCGTAGTACCTAGCAGGAAAATTAGCAGTGCAGCGCCTAGCAGTGCAGCACCAGCAGGTGCACAAGCAGCGTAGGCACCATCAGTGCAACACCTAGCAGCGTAGTACAAGTTACAGTGCAGCACCTAGCAGTGCAGCACCTAGCAGTGCACAGCGTAACACCTAGCAGCGCAGCATTAGCAGTAGTAGTACTCAGCAGTGCAGTAGCAATAGCAGTGGCACTACAAGCTATGCGTAACAACCAGCAGCATAATACCTAGCAGTGGTAGCACCTAGCAGTGCAAGTACCTAGCAGTGTATTACAAGCAGTGAAAAACTAGAAGTGTAGAAGCAGTGTACTACAAGCAGTGCAGTGCTAGTAGTGCAGTACTAGCAGTGTAGTGCTAGTAGTGCAGCAATTAGCAGCGCAGCACCTAGCAAGTGCAGTACCGAGGCAGTACTTCCACAAGCAGCGCAGTGCCAGTAGTGCAGCACAGCAGTGTAGCAACCAGCAGCGTACTACTAGCAGCGCAGTGCCAGTAGTGCAGCGACCTAGCAGCGCAGCGCCAGTAGTGCAGCAACCAGCAGTGCAGCACAAGCAGTGCAATACTACAGCAGTGCAGGCAACCAGCAGTGGTACCTACCAAGCAGCGTAGTAACCAGCAGCGCAGTGCCTAGTAGCAGTAGCACCTAGCAGTGTAGTACCTAGCAGCGTAGTACCTAGCAGTGCAATTCACAAGCAGTGCAGCGCTAGCAGTGCAGCAACTTAGCAGCGTAGTACCTAGCAGTGCAAGTACCTAGCAGTGCACCTACAAGCAGCAGCAGCGCCAGTAGTGCAGCATTCAGCAGGTGCAGCGCCTAGTAATGCAGTACTAGCAGTGCAGTACAAGCAGTGTAA
>NC_091391.1:7956334-8023834 GCF_038502225.1 Cherax quadricarinatus
ACACACACAACAGCCAATAACAGTCTGATCAATACAGTCACCTTATTCACAAATTATGACCAAGCACAGTAATACACAGTCACACAGTATTACCCAATAATACACAGTATACACCTCTATACAACAACGTTACACTCTTGTACTCGCCTAATTGTAACTACACGGGGGTCGAGGAGCCGCCCCAGCCAGCCAGTCCAGCCTCGCGTGAGTATTGTCAGTGTATAGTGTATATCCCAGGCTGGGTATACACAGGTGTATACTCAATTATTCACCTGTATTCACCTAGTTTTATAACACAGGTGACTTTTTAGGTGTTGTAAGAGAGGGCGTCACCTAGCTAGTGCCTGCTGGCACCTAGCTGGTGTGTGGTAGCACCTAGTTGGTGTCTGGTGGCACCTAGTTGGTGTCTGGTAGCACCTAGCAGGTGTCTGGTGGCACCTAGCAGGTGTCTGGTAGCACCTAGCAGGTGTCTGGTAGCACCTAGCTGGTGTCTGGTAGCACCTAGCTGGTGTCTGGTAGCACCTAGCTGGTGTCTGGTGGCACCTAGCAGGTGTCTAGTAGCACCTAGCTAGTTATGACCAATCTTACATATGTAGTAACCAATCTTACATATGTAGCCACCAATCTTACATATGTAGCCACCAATCTTACATATGTAGCCACCAATCTTACATATGTAGTAACCAATCTTACATATGTAGCCACCAATCTTACATATGTAGCCACCAATCTTACATATGTAGCCACCAATCTTACATATGTAGTAACCAATCTTACATATGTAGTAACCAATCTTACATATGTAGTAACCAATCTTACATATGTAGCCACCAATCTTACATATGTAGCCACCAATCTTACATATGTAGTAACCAATCTTACATATGTAGTAACCAATCTTACATATGTAGCCACCAATCTTACATATGTAGCCACCAATCTTACATATGTAGTAACCAATCTTACATATGTAGTAACCAATCTTACTTATGTAGTAACCAATCTTACATATGTAGCCACCAATCTTACATATGTAGTAACCAATCTTACATATGTAGCCACCAATCTTACATATGTAGTGACCAATCTTACATATGTAGCCACCAATCTTACATATGTAGCCACCAATCTTACATATGTAGTAACCAATCTTACATATGTAGTAACCAATCTTACATATGCAGCCACCAATCTTACATATGTAGTGACCAATCTTACATATGTAGCCACCAATCTTACATATGTAGCCACCAATCTTACATATGTAGTAACCAATCTTACATATGTAGCCACCAATCTTACATATGTAGTAACCAATCTTACATATGTAGCCACCAATCTTACATATGTAGCCACCAATCTTACATATGTAGTAACCAATCTTACATATGTAGCAACCAATCTTACATATGTAGCCACCAGTCTTACATATGTAGTAACCAATCTTACATATGTAGCCACCAATCTTACATATGTAGCCACCAATCTTACATATGTAGTAACCAATCTTACATATGTAGCCACCAATCTTACATATGTAGCCACCAATCTTACATATGTAGTAACCAATCTTACATATGTAGCCACCAATCTTACATATGTAGTGACCAATCTTACATATGTAGTAACCAATCTTACATATGTAGCCACCAATCTTACATATGTAGCCACCAATCTTACATATGTAGTAACCAATCTTACATATGTAGCCACCAATCTTACATATGTAGTGACCAATCTTACATATGTAGTAACCAATCTTACATATGTAGCCACCAATCTTACATATGTAGCCACCAATCTTACATATGTAGCCACCAATCTTACATATGTAGTAACCAATCTTACATATGTAGCCACCAATCTTACATATGTAGCCACCAATCTTACATATGTAGCCACCAATCTTACATATGTAGTAACCAATCTTACATATGTAGCCACCAATCTTACATATGTAGTGACCAATCTTACATATGTAGCCAGATCTTACACCAATCTTACATATGTAGCCACCAATCTTACATATGTAGCCTCCAATCTTACATATGTAGCCACCAATCTTACATATGTAGCCACCAATCTTACATATGTAGCCACCAATCTTACATATGTAGTAACCAATCTTACATATGTAGCCACCAATCTTACATATGTAGTAACCAATCTTACATATGTAGCCACCAATCTTACATATGTAGTGACCAATCTTACATATGTAGCCACCAATCTTACATATGTAGCAACCAATCTTACATATGTAGCCACCAATCTTACATATGTAGCCACCAATCTTACATATGTAGCCACCAATCTTACATATGTAGTAACCAATCTTACATATGTAGCCACCAATCTTACATATGTAGTAACCAATCTTACATATGTAGCCACCAATCTTACATATGTAGCCACCAATCTTACATATGTAGCCACCAATCTTACATATGTAGCCACCAATCTTACATATGTAGCCACCAATCTTACATATGTAGCCACCAATCTTACATATGTAGCCACCAATCTTACATATGTAGCCACCAATCTTACATATGTAGTGACCAATCTTACATATGTAGCCACCAATCTTACATATGTAGTGACCAATCTTACATATGTAGCCACCAATCTTACATATGTAGCCACCAATCTTACATATGTAGTGACCAATCTTACATATGTAGCCACCAATCTTACATATGTAGTGACCAATCTTACATATGTAACCACCAATCTTACATATGTAGTGACCAATCTTACATATGTAGCCACCAATCTTACATATGTAGCCACCAATCTTACATATGTAGCCACCAATCTTACATATGTAGTGACCAATCTTACATATGTAACCACCAATCTTACATATGTAGCCACCAATCTTACATATGTAGCCACCAATCTTACATATGTAGTGACCAATCTTACATATGTAGAAACCAATCTTACATATGTAGCCACCAATCTTACATATGTAGCCACCAATCTTACATATGTAGCCACCAATCTTACATATGTAGCCACCAATCTTACATATGTAGCCACCAATCTTACATATGTAGCCACCAATCTTACATATGTAGTAACCAATCTTACATATGTAGTAACCAATCTTACATATGTAGCCACCAATCTTACATATGTAGCCACCAATCTTACATATGTAGCCACCAATCTTACATATGTAGTAACCAATCTTACATATGTAGCCACCAATCTTACATATGTAGCCACCAATCTTACATATGTAGCCACCAATCTTACATATGTAGTAACCAATCTTACATATGTAGTAACCAATCTTACATATGTAGCCACCAATCTTACATATGTACTGACCAATCTTACATATGTAGTAACCAATCTTACATATGTAGCCACCAATCTTACATATGTAGCCACCAATCTTACATATGTAGTAACCAATCCTACATATGTAGCCACCAATCTTACATATGTAGTGACCAATCTTACATATGTAGTAACCAATCTTACATATGTAGCCACCAATCTTACATATGTAGCCACCAATCTTACATATGTAGTAACCGATCTTACATATGTAGCCACCAATCTTACATATGTAGTAACCAATCTTACATATGTAGCCACCAATCTTACATATGCAGTGACCAATCTTACATATGTAGTGACCAATCTTACATATGTAGCCACCAATCTTACATATGTAGTGACCAATCTTACATATGTAGTAACCAATCTTACATATGTAGCCACCAATCTTACATATGTAGTAACCAATCTTACATATGTAGCCACCAATCTTACATATGCAGTAACCAATCTTACATATGTAGTAACCAATCTTACATATGTAGCCACCAATCTTACATATGTAGTAACCAATCTTACATATGTAGCCACCAATCTTACATATGTAGTAACCAATCTTACATATGTAGTAACTAATCTTACATATGTAGTAACCAATCTTACATATGTAGCCACCAATCTTACATATGTAGTGACCAATCTTACATATGTAGCCACCAATCTTACATATGTAGTAACCAATCTTACATATGTAGCCACCAATCTTACATATGTAGTGACCAATCTTACATATGTAGCCACCAATCTTACATATGTAGCCACCAATCTTACATATGTAGTGACCAATCTTACATATGTAGTAACCAATCTTACATATGTAGCCACCAATCTTACATATGTAGTAACCAATCTTACATATGTAGCCACCAATCTTACATATGTAGTGACCAATCTTACATATGTAGTAACCAATCTTACATATGTAGCCACCAATCTTACATATGTAGTAAAAATCTTACATATGTAGCCACCAATCTTACATATGTAGCCACCAATCTTACATATGTAGCCACCAATCTTACATATGTAGCCACCAATCTTACATATGTAGTAACCAATCTTACATATGTAGTAACCAATCTTACATATGTAGCCACCAATCTTACATATGTAGCCACCAATCTTACATATGTAGCCACCAATCTTACATATGTAGCCACCAATCTTACATATGTAGTAACCAATCTTACATATGTAGTAACCAATCTTACATATGTAGCCACCAATCTTACATATGTAGCCACCAATCTTACATATGTAGTAACCAATCTTACATATGTAGTAACCAATCTTACATATGTAGCCACCAATCTTACATATGTAGTAACCAATCTTACATATGTAGCCACCAATCTTACATATGTAGTAACCAATCTTACATATGTAGTAACCAATCTTACATATGTAGTAACCAATCTTACATATGTAACCAATCTTACATATGTAGTAACCAATCTTACATATGTAGCCACCAATCTTACATATGTAGTAACCAATCTTACATATGTAGCTACTAACCTTACATATGTAGCCACCAATCTTACATATGTAGTAACCAATCTTACATATGTAGCCACCAATCTTACATATGTAGCCACCAATCTTACATATGTAGCCACCAATCTTACATATGTAGCCACCAATCTTACATATGTAGCCACCAATCTTACATATGTAGTAACCAATCTTACATATGTAGCCACCAATCTTACATATGTAGTAACCAATCTTACATATGTAGCCACCAATCTTACATATGTAGCCACCAATCTTACATATGTAGCCACCAATCTTACATATGTAGTAACCAATCTTACATATGTAGCCACCAATCTTACATATGTAGTAACCAATCTTACATATGTAGCCACCAATCTTACATATGTAGCCACCAATCTTACATATGTAGTAACCAATCTTACATATGTAGCCACCAATCTTACATATGTAGCCACCAATCTTACATATGTAGTAACCAATCTTACAAATGTAGCCACCAATCTTACATATGTAGCCACCAATCTTACATATGTAGTAACCAATCTTACATATGTAGCCACCAATCTTACATATGTAGTAACCAATCTTACATATGTAGCCACCAATCTTACATATGTAGCCACCAATCTTACATATGTAGTAACCAATCTTACATATGTAGTAACCAATCTTACATATGTAGCCACCAATCTTACATATGTAGCCACCAATCTTACATATGCAGCCACAAATCTTACATATGTAGTGACCAATCTTACATATGTAGCCACCAATCTTACATATGCAGCCACCAATCTTACATATGTAGTGACCAATCTTACATATGTAGCCACCAATCTTACATATGCAGCCACCAATCTTACATATGTAGCCACCAATCTTACATATGCAGCCACCAATCTTACATATGTAGTGACCAATCTTACATATGTAGCCACCAATCTTACATATGTAGTAACCAATCTTACATATGTAGCCACCAATCTTACATATGTAGCCACCAATCTTACATATGCAGCCACCAATCTTACATATGTAGCCACCAATCTTACATATGTAGCCACCAATCTTACATATGTAGCCACCAATCTTACATATGTAGCCACCAATCTTACATATGTAGCCACCAATCTTACATATGTAGTAACCAATCTTACATATGTAGCCACCAATCTTACATATGTAGTAACCAATCTTACATATGTAGCCACCAATCTTACATATGTAGCCACCAATCTTACATATGCAGCCACCAATCTTACATATGTAGCCACCAATCTTACATATGTAGCCACCAATCTTACATATGTAGCCACCAATCTTACATATGTAGCCACCAATCTTACATATGTAGCCACCAATCTTACATATGTAGTAACCAATCTTACATATGTAGCCACCAATCTTACATATGTAGTAACCAATCTTACATATGAAGCCACCAATCTTACATTTGTAGCCACCAATCTTACATATGTAGTAACCAATCTTACATATGTAGCCACCAATCTTACATATGTAGGCACCAATCTTACATATGTAGCCACCAATCTTACATATGTAGCCACCAATCTTACATATGCAGCCACCAATCTTACATATGTAGTGACCAATCTTACATATGTAGCCACCAATCCTACATATGTAGTAACCAATCTTACATATGTAGCCACCAATCTTACATTTGTAGCCACCAATCTTACATATGTAGTAACCAATCTTACATATGTAGCCACCAATCTTACATATGTAGCCACCAATCTTACATATGTAGTAACCAATCTTACATATGTAGTAACCAATCTTACATATGTAGCCACCAATCTTACATATGTAGCCACCAATCTTACATATGTAGCCACCAATCTTACATATGTAGCCACCAATCTTACATATGTAGCCACCAATCTTACATATGTAGTAACCAATCTTACATATGTAGCCACCAATCTTACATTTGTAGCCACCAATCTTACATATGTAGTAACCAATCTTACATATGTAGCCACCAATCTTACATATGTAGCCACCAATCTTACATATGTAGTAACCAATCTAACATATGTAGTAACCAATCTTACATATGTAGCCACCAATCTTACATATGTAGCCACCAATCTTACATATGTAGTGACCAATCTTACATATGTAGTAACCAATCTTACGTATGTAGCCACCAATCTTACATATGTAGCCACCAATCTTACATATGTAGCCACCAATCTTACATATGTAGTAACCAATCTTACATATGTAGTGACCAATCTTACATATGTAGCCAATAATCTTACATTTGTAGCCACCAATCTTACATATGTAGTAACCAATCTTACATATGTAGCCACCAATCTTACATATGTAGTAACCAATCTTACATATGTAGTAACCAATCTTACATATGTAGCCACCAATCTTACATATGTAGCCACCAATCTTACATATGTAGTAACCAATCTTACATATGTAGCCACCAATCTTACATATGTAGTAACCAATCTTACATATGTAGCCACCAATCTTACATATGTAGCCACCAATCTTACATATGTAGTAACCAATCTTACATATGTAGCCACCAATCTTACATATGTAGTAACCAATCTTACATATGTAGCCACCAATCTTACATATGCAGTGACCAATCTTACATATGTAGTGACCAATCTTACATATGTAGCCACCAATCTTACATATGTAGTGACCAATCTTACATATGTAGTAACCAATCTTACATATGTAGCCACCAATCTTACATATGTAGTAACCAATCTTACATATGTAGCCACCAATCTTACATATGCAGTAACCAATCTTACATATGTAGTAACCAATCTTACATATGTAGCCACCAATCTTACATATGTAGTAACCAATCTTACATATGTTGCCACCAATCTTACATATGTAGTAACCAATCTTACATATGTAGTAACTAATCTTACATATGTAGTAACTAATCTTACATATGTAGTAACCAATCTTACATATGTAGCCACCAATCTTTCATATGTAGTGACCAATCTTACATATGTAGCCACCAATCTTACATATGTAGTAACCAATCTTACATATGTAGCAACCAATCTTACATATGTAGTGACCAATCTTACATATGTAGCCACCAATCTTACATATGTAGCCACCAATCTTACATATGTAGTGACCAATCTTACATATGTAGTAACCAATCTTACATATGTAGCCACCAATCTTACATATGTAGTAACCAATCTTACATATGTAGCCACCAATCTTACATATGTAGTGACCAATCTTACATATGTAGTAACCAATCTTACATATGTAGCCACCAATCTTACATATGTAGTAACCAATCTTACATATGTAGCCACCAATCTTACATATGTAGCCACCAATCTTACATATGTAGCCACCAATCTTACATATGTAGTAACCAATCTTACATATGTAGTAACCAATCTTACATATCTAGCCACCAATCTTACATATGTAGCCACCAATCTTACATATGTAGCCACCAATCTTACATATGTAGCCACCAATCTTACATATGTAGTAACCAATCTTACATATGTAGTAACCAATCTTACATATGTAGCCACCAATCTTACATATGTTGCCACCAATCTTACATATGTAGTAACCAATCTTACATATGTAGTAACCAATCTTACATATGTAGCCACCAATCTTACATATGTAGTAACCAATCTTACATATGTAGCCACCAATCTTACATATGTAGTAACCAATCTTACATATGTAGTAACCAATCTTACATATGTAGTAACCAATCTTACATATGTAGTAACCAATCTTACATATGTAGTAACCAATCTTACATATGTAGCCACCAATCTTACATATGTAGTAACCAATCTTACATATGTAGCCACCAATCTTACATATGTAGCCACCAATCTTACATATGTAGTAACCAATCTTACATATGTAGCCACCAATCTTACATATGTAGCCACCAATCTTACATATGTAGCCACCAATCTTACATATGTAGCCACCAATCTTACATATGTAGTAACCAATCTTACATATGTAGCCACCAATCTTACATATGTAGTAACCAATCTTACATATGTAGCCACCAATCTTACATATGTAGCCACCAATCTTACATATGTAGCCACCAATCTTACATATGTAGTAACCAATCTTACATATGTAGCCACCAATCTTACATATGTAGTAACCAATCTTACATATGTAGCCACCAATCTTACATATGTAGCCACCAATCTTACATATGTAGTAACCAATCTTATATATGTAGCCACCAATCTTACATATGTAGCCACCAATCTTACATATGTAGTAACCAATCTTACAAATGTAGCCACCAATCTTACATATGTAGCCACCAATCTTACATATGTAGTAACCAATCTTACATATGTAGCCACCAATCTTACATATGTAGTAACCAATCTTACATATGTAGCCACCAATCTTACATATGTAGCCACCAATCTTACATATGTAGTAACCAATCTTACATATGTAGTAACCAATCTTACATATGTAGCCACCAATCTTACATATGTAGCCACCAATCTTACATATGCAGCCACCAATCTTACATATGTAGTGACCAATCTTACATATGTAGCCACCAATCTTACATATGCAGCCACCAATCTTACATATGTAGTGACCAATCTTACATATGTAGCCACCAATCTTACATATGCAGCCACCAATCTTACATATGTAGCCACCAATCTTACATATGCAGCCACCAATCTTACATATGTAGTGACCAATCTTACATATGTAGCCACCAATCTTACATATGTAGTAACCAATCTTACATATGTAGCCACCAATCTTACATATGTAGCAACCAATCTTACATATGCAGCCACCAATCTTACATATGTATCCACCAATCTTACATATGTAGCCACCAATCTTACATATGTAGCCACCAATCTTACATATGTAGCCACCAATCTTACATATGTAGCCACCAATCTTACATATGTAGTAACCAATCTTACATATGTAGCCACCAATCTTACATATGTAGTAACCAATCTTACATATGTAGCCACCAATCTTACATATGTAGCCACCAATCTTACATATGCAGCCACCAATCTTACATATGCAGCCACCAATCTTACATATGTAGCCACCAATCTTACATATGTAGCCACCAATCTTACATATGTAGCTACCAATCTTACATATGTAGCCACCAATCTTACATATGTAGCCACCAATCTTACATATGTAGCCACCAATCTTACATATGTAGTAACCAATCTTACATATGAAGCCACCAATCTTACATTTGTAGCCACCAATCTTACATATGTAGTAACCAATCTTACATATGTAGCCACCAATCTTACATATGTAGCCACCAATCTTACATATGTAGCCACCAATCTTACATATGTAGCCACCAATCTTACATATGTAGTGACCAATCTTACATATGTAGCCACCAATCTTACATATGTAGTAACCAATCTTACATATGTAGCCACCAATCTTACATTTGTAGCCACCAATCTTACATATGTAGTAACCAATCTTACATATGTAGCCACCAATCTTACATATGTAGCCACCAATCTTACATATGTAGTAACCAATCTTACATATGTAGTAACCAATCTTACATATGTAGCCACCAATCTTACATATGTAGCCACCAATCTTACATATGTAGCCACCAATCTTACATATGTAGCCACCAATCTTACATATGTAGCCACCAATCTTACATATGTAGTAACCAATCTTACATATGTAGCCACCAATCTTACATTTGTAGCCACCAATCTTACATATGTAGTAACCAATCTTACATATGTAGCCACCAATCTTACATATGTAGCCACCAATCTTACATATGTAGTAACCAATCTAACATATGTAGTAACCAATCTTACATATGTAGCCACCAATCTTACATATGTAGCCACCAATCTTACATATGTAGTGACCAATCTTACATATGTAGTAACCAATCTTACGTATGTAGCCACCAATCTTACATATGTAGCCACCAATCTTACATATGTAGCCACCAATCTTACATATGTAGTAACCAATCTTACATATGTAGTGACCAATCTCACATATGTAGCCAATATTCTTACATTTGTAGCCACCAATCTTACATATGTAGTAACCAATCTTACATATGTAGCCACCAATCTTACATATGTAGTAACCAATCTTACATATGTAGTAACCAATCTTACATATGTAGCCACCAATCTTACATATGTAGCCACCAATCTTACATATGTAGTAACCAATCTTACATATGTAGCCACCAATCTTACATATGTAGCCACCAATCTTACATATGTAGCCACCAATCTTACATATGTAGTAACCAATCTTACATATGTAGCCACCAATCTTACATATGTAGCCACCAATCTTACATATGTAGCCACCAATCTTACATATGTAGCCACCAATCTTACATATGTAGTAACCAATCTTACATATGTAGCAACCAATATTACATATGTAGCAACCAATCTTACATATGTAGCCACCAATCTTACATATGTATCCACCAATCTTATATATGTAGTAACCAATCTTACATATGCAGTAACCAATCTTACATATGTAGCCACCAATCTTACATATGTAGCCACCAATCTTACATATGTAGCCACCAATCTTACATATGTAGCCACCAATCTTACATATGTAGTAACCAATCTTACATATGTAGTAACCAGTCTTACATATGTAGCCACCAATCTTATATATGTAGTAACCAATCTTACATATGTAGCCACCAATCTTACATATGTAGCCACCAATCTTACATATGTAGCCACCAATCTTACATATGTAGCCACCAATCTTACATATGTAGCCACCAATCTTACATATGTAGCCACCAATCTTACATATGTAGCCACCAATCTTACATATGTAGTAACCAATCTTACATATGTAGTAACCAATCTTACATATGTAGCCACCAATCTTACATATGTAGTAACCAATCTTACATATGTAGTAACCAATCTTACATATGTAGTAACCAATCTTACATATGTAGTAACCAATCTTACATATGTAGTAACCAATCTTACATATGTAGTAACCAATCTTACATATGTAGTAACTAATCTTACATATGTAGTAACCAATCTTACATATGTAGTAACCAATCTTACATATGTAGTAACCAATCTTACATATGTAGCCACCAATCTTACATATGTAATAACCAATCTTACATATGTAGTAACCAATCTTACATATGTAGTAACCAATCTTACATATGTAGCCACCAATCTTGCATATGTAGCCACCAATCTTACATATGTAGCCACCAATCTTACATATGTAGCCACCAATCTTACATGTGTAGCCACCAATCTTACATATGTAGCCACCAATCTTACATATGTAGTAACCAATCTTACATATGTAGCCACCAATCTTACATATGTAGCCACCAATCTTACATATGTAGTAACCAATCTTACATATGTAGCCAATCTTACATATGTAGCCACCAATCTTACATATGTAGCCACCAATCTTACATATGTAGCCACCAATCTTACATATGTAGCCACCAATCTTACATATGTAGTAACCAATCTTACATATGTAGCCACCAATCTTACATATGTAGCCACCAATCTTACATATGTAGTAACCAATCTTACATATGTAGTAACCAATCTTACATATGTAGTAACCAATCTTACATATGTAGCCACCAATCTTACATATGTAGTAACCAATCTTACATATGTAGTAACCAATCTTACATATGTAGTAACCAATCTTACATATGTAGTAACCAATCTTACATATGTAGTAACCAATCTTACATATGTAGTAACCAATCTTACATATGTAGTAACCAATCTTACATATGTAGTAACCAATCTTACATATGTAGTAACCAATCTTACATATGTAGTAACCAATCTTACATATGTAGCCACCAATCTTACATATGTAGCCACCAATCTTACATATGTAGTAACCAATCTTACATATGTAGTAACCAATCTTACATATGTAGTAACCAATCTTAAATATGTAGCCACCAATCTTACATATGTAGTAACCAATCTTACATATGTAGTAACCAATCTTACATATGTAGTAACCAATCTTACATATGTAGTAACCAATCTTACATATGTATGTAACCAATCTTACATATGTAGTAACCAATCTTACATATGTAGTAACCAATCTTACATATGTAGCCACCAATCTTACACCAATCTTACATATGTAGTAGTAACCAATCTTACATATGTAGTAACCAATCTTACATATGTAGTAACCAATCTTACATATGTAGTAACCAATCTTACATATGTAGTAACCAATCTTACATATGTAGTAACCAATCTTACATATGTAGTAACCAATCTTACATATGTAGTAACCAATCTTACATATGTAGTAACCAATCTTACATATGTAGCCACCAATCTTACATATGTAGTAACCAATCTTACATATGTAGTAACCAATCTTACCAATCTTACATATGTAGTAACCAATCTTACATATGTAGTAACCAATCTTACATATGTAGTAACCAATCTTACATATGTAGTAACCAATCTTACATATGTAGTAACCAATCTTACATATGTAACCAATCTTACATATGTAGTAACCAATCTTACATATGTAGTAGCCACCAATCTTACATATGTAGCCACCAATCTTACATATGTAGTAACCAATCTTACATATGTAGTAACCAACATATAGTAACCAATCTTACATAGTAACCAATCTTACATATGTAGTAACCAATCTTACATATGTAGTAACCAATCTTACATATGTAGTAACCAATCTTACATATGTAGCCACCAATCTTACATATGTAGCCACCAATCTTACATATGTAGTCACCAATCTTACATATGTAGTAACCAATCTTACATATGTAGTAACCAATCTTACATATGTAGTAACCAATCTTACATATGTAGTAACCAATCTTACATATGTAGTAACCAATCTTACATATGTAGTAACCAATCTTACATATGTAGTAACCAATCTTACATATGTAGTAACCAATCTTACATATGTAGTAACCAATCTTACATATGTAGTAACCAATCTTACACCAATCTTACATATGTAGCCACCAATCTTACATATGTAGCCACCAATCTTACATATGTAGCCACCAATCTTACATATGTAGTAACCAATCTTACATATGTAGTAACCAATCTTACATATGTAGTAATTAATCTTACATATGTAGTAACCAATCTTACATATGTAGTAACCAATCTTACATATGTAGCCACCAAACTTACATATGTAGCCAGCAATCTTACATATGTAGCCACCAATCTTACATATGTAGCCACCAATCTTACATATGTAGCCACCAATCTTACATATGTAGTAACCAATCTTACATATGTAGTAACCAATCTTACATATGTAGCCACCAATCTTACATATGTAGTAACCAATCTTACATATGTAGTAACCAATCTTACATATGTAGTAACCAATCTTACATATGTAGCCACCAATCTTACATATGTAGCCACCAATCTTACATATGTAGCCACCAATCTTACATATGTAGTAACCAATCTTACATATGTAGTAACCAATCTTACATATGTAGTAACCAATCTTACATATGTAGTAACCAATCTTACATATGTAGTAACCAATCTTACATATGTAGTAACCAATCTTACATATGTAGTAACCAATCTTACACCAATCTTACATATGTAGCCACCAATCTTACATATGTAGCCACCAATCTTACATATGTAGTAACCAATCTTACATATGTAGTAACCAATCTTACATATGTAGTAACCAATCTTACATATGTAGTAACCAATCTTACATATGTAGTAACCAATCTTACATATGTAGTAACCAATCTTACATATGTAGCCACCAATCTTACATATGTAGTAACCAATCTTACATATGTAGTAACCAATCTTACATATGTAGCCACCAATCTTACATATGTAGTAACCAATCTTACATATGTAGCCACCAATCTTACATATGTAGCCACCAATCTTACATATGTAGTAACCAATCTTACATATGTAGCAACCAATCTTACATATGTAGTAACCAATCTTACATATGTAGTAACCAATCTTACATATGTAGCCACCAATCTTACATATGTAGTAACCAATCTTACATATGTAGTAACCAATCTTACATATGTAGTAACCAATCTTACATATGTAGCCACCAATCTTACATATGTAGTAACCAATCTTACATATGTAGTAACCAATCTTACATATGTAGTAACCAATCTTACATATGTAGTAACCAATCTTACATATGTAGCCACCAATCTTACATATGTAGTAACCAATCTTACATATGTAGCCACCAATCTTACATATGTAGCCACCAATCTTACATATGTAGCCACCAATCTTACATATGTAGCCACCAATCTTACATATGTAGTAACCAATCTTACATATGTAGCCACCAATCTTACATATGTAGTAACCAATCTTACATATGTAGTAACCAATCTTACATATGTAGTAACCAATCTTACATATGTAGCCACCAATCTTACATATGTAGCCACCAATCTTACATATGTAGCCACCAATCTTACATATGTAGTAACCAATCTTACATATGTAGTAACCAATCTTACATATGTAGTAACCAATCTTACATATGTAGTAACCAATCTTACATATGTAGCCACCAATCTTACATATGTAGTAACCAATCTTACATATGTAGTAACCAATCTTACATATGTAGTAACCAATCTTACATATGTAGTAACCAATCTTACATATGTAGTAACCAATCTTACATATGTAGTAACCAATCTTACATATGTAGCCACCAATCTTACATATGTAGCCACCAATCTTACATATGTAGTAACCAATCTTACATATGTAGTAACCAATCTTACATATGTAGTAACCAATCTTACATATGTAGCCACCAATCTTACATATGTAGTAACCAATCTTACATATGTAGTAACCAATCTTACATATGTAGCCACCAATCTTACATATGTAGCCACCAATCTTACATATGTAGCCATATGTAGTAACCAATCTTACATATGTAGCCACCAATCTTACATATGTAGTAACCAATCTTACATATGTAGTAACCAATCTTACATATGTAGCCACCAATCTTACATATGTAGCAACCAATCTTACATATGTAGTAACCAATCTTACATATGTAGTAACCAATCTTACATATGTAGTAACCAATCTTACATATGTAGCCACCAATCTTACATATGTAGCCACCAATCTTACATATGTAGTAACCAATCTTACATATGTAGTAACCAATCTTACATATGTAGTAACCAATCTTACATATGTAGAAACCAATCTTACATATGTAGCCACCAATCTTACATATGTAGCCACCAATCTTACATATGTAGCCACCAATCTTACATATGTAGCCACCAATCTTACATATGTAGCCACCAATCTTACATATGTAGCCACCAATCTTACATATGTAGTAACCAATCTTACATATGTAGTAACCAATCTTACATATGTAGTAACCAATCTTACATATGTAGTAACCAATCTTACATATGTAGTAACCAATCTTACATATGTAGCCACCAATCTTACATATGTAGCCACCAATCTTACATATGTAGTAACCAATCTTACATATGTAGCCACCAATCTTACATATGTAGCCACCAATCTTACATATGTAGCCACCAATCTTACATATGTAGTAACCAATCTTACATATGTAGTAACCAATCTTACATATGTAGTAACCAATCTTACATATGTAGTAACCAATCTTACATATGTAGCCACCAATCTTACATATGTAGCCACCAATCTTACATATGTAGTAACCAATCTTACATATGTAGTAACCAATCTTACATATGTAGTAACCAATCTTACATATGTAGTAACCAATCTTACATATGTAGTAACCAATCTTACATATGTAGTAACCAATCTTACATATGTAGCCACCAATCTTACATATGTAGTAACCAATCTTACATATGTAGTAACCAATCTTACATATGTAGTAACCAATCTTACATATGTAGTAACCAATCTTACATATGTAGTAACCAATCTTACATATGTAGTAACCAATCTTACATATGTAGTAACCAATCTTACATATGTAGTAACCAATCTTACATATGTAGCCACCAATCTTACATAT
The DNA here is from genome assembly GCF_038502225.1 of Cherax quadricarinatus. Classification (NCBI taxonomy): domain Eukaryota; kingdom Metazoa; phylum Arthropoda; class Malacostraca; order Decapoda; family Parastacidae; genus Cherax; species Cherax quadricarinatus. The sequence continues at coordinate 7,973,396 of NC_091391.1, forward strand.
GTAGCCACCAATCTTACATATGTAGTAACCAATCTTCCATATGTAGTAACCAAACTTACATATGTAGCCACCAATCTTACATATGTAGCCACCAATCTTACATATGTAGCCACCAATCTTACATATGTAGCCACCAATCTTACATATGTAGCCACCAATCTTACATATGTAGCCACCAATCTTACATATGTAGCCACCAATCTTACATATGTAGCCACCAATCTTACATATGTAGTAACCAATCTTACATATGTAGTAACCAATCTTACATATGTAGTAACCAATCTTACATATGTAGCCACCAATCTTACATATGTAGCCACCAATCTTACATATGTAGTAACCAATCTTACATATGTAGTAACCAATCTTACATATGTAGCCACCAATCTTACATATGTAGCCACCAATCTTACATATGTAGTAACCAATCTTACATATGTAGCAACCAATCTTACATATGTAGCCACCAATCTTACATATGTAGCCACCAATCTTACATATGTAGCCACCAATCTTACATATGTAGCCACCAATCTTACATATGTAGCCACCAATCTTACATATGTAGCCACCAATCTTACATATGTAGTAACCAATCTTACATATGTAGTAACCATTCTTACATATGTAGCCACCAATCTTACATATGTAGCCACCAATCTTACATATGTAGTAACCAATCTTACATATGTAGCCACCAATCTTACATATGTAGTAACCAATCTTACATATGTAGCCACCAATCTTACATATGTAGCCACCAATCTTACATATGTAGTAACCAATCTTACATATGTAGCCACCAATCTTACATATGTAGTAACCAATCTTACATATGTAGCCACCAATCTTTCATATGTAGCCACCAATCTTACATATGTAGTAACCAATCTTACATATGTAGTAACCAATCTTACATATGTAGCCACCTATCTTACATATGTTGTAACCAGTCTTACATATGTAGCCACCAATCTTTCATATGTAGCCACCAATCTTACATATGTAGTAACCAATCTTACATATGTAGCCACCAATCTTACATATGTAGCCACCAATCTTACATATGTAGCCACCAATCTTACATATGTAGTAACCAATCTTACATATGTAGCCACCAATCTTACATATGTAGCCACCAATCTTACATATGTAGCCACCAATCTTACATATGTAGCCACCAATCTTACATATGTAGTAACCAATCTTACATATGTAGTAACCAATCTTACATATGTAGCCACCTATCTTACATATGTAGTAACCAATCTTACATATGTAGCCACCAATCTTACATATGTAGTAACCAATCTTACATATGTAGCCACCAATCTTACATATGTAGCCACCAATCTTACATATGTAGCCACCAATCTTACATATGTAGCCACCAATCTTACATATGTAGCCACCAATCTTACATATGTAGCCACCAATCTTACATATGTAGCCACCAATCTTACATATGTAGTAACCAATCTTACATATGTAGTAACCAATCTTACATATGTAGTAACCAATCTTACATATGTAGCCACCTATCTTACATATGTAGTAACCAATCTTACATATGTAGCCACCAATCTTATATATGTAGTAACCAATCTTACATATGTAGCCACCAATCTTACATATGTAGTAACCAATCTTACATATGTAGGCACCAATCTTACATATGTAGTAACCAATCTTACATATGTAGTAACCAATCTTACATATGTAGCCACCAATCTTACATATGTAGCCACCAATCTTACATATGTAGCCACCAATCTTACATATGTAGCCACCAATCTTACATATGTAGTAACCAATCTTACATATGTAGCCACCAATCTTACATATGTAGCCACCAATCTTACATATGTAGCCACCAATCTTACATATGTAGTAACCAATCTTACATATGTAGCCACCAATCTTACATATGTAGTTACCAATCTTACATATGTAGTAACCAATCTTACATATGTAGCCACCAATCTTACATATGTAGCCAACAATCTTACATATGTAGTAACCAATCTTACATATGTAGCCACCAATCTTAGATATGTAGTAACCAATCTTACATATGTAGCCACCAATCTTACATATGTAGTAACCAATCTTACATATGTAGCCACCAATCTTACATATGTAGCCACCAATCTTACATATGTAGTAACCAATCTTACATATGTAGTAACCAATCTTACATATGTAGTAACCAATCTTACATATGTAGCCACCAATCTTACATATGTAGTAACCAATCTTACATATGTAGCCACCAATCTTACATATGTAGTAACCAATCTTACATATGTAGCCACCAATCTTACATATGTAGCCACCAATCTTACATATATAGTAACCAATCTTACATAATTCGAGTTTATGTAACTTCAATATTAAAAATATTAATTTTTTCGTCCTAAAATGCTATACAATAATCAGTAACTTATTGTCGTGATAGACTGGAAATCAATGGCAGAAAATCAACTCTGTCTCAACACTCCACTGTGGTTGAGGGGGTTGGTTGAGCAGTCTAGGTGACTGTAAGGTTGTCTGGTTGATGGTTGTGGTTGAGGGGGTTGGTTGAGCAGTCTAGGTGACTGTAAGGTTGTCTGGTTGATGGTTGTGGTTGAGGGGGTTGGTTGAGCAGTCTAGGTGACTGTAAGGTTGTCTGGTTGATGGTTGTGGTTGAGGGGGTTGGTTGAGCAGTCTAGGTGACTGTAAGGTTGTCTGGTTGATGGTTGTGGTTGAGGGGGTTGGTTGAGCAGTCTAGGTGACTGTAAGGTTGTCTGGTTGATGGTTGTGGTTGAGTCTATGTGGTGGGTTAGTGTGAGTTGACAGCGTCTGATAAAGGTTTGGAAAGTGAAAGGCCTATTGTTTGTTTGGGACTTATGCACGCACACGCGCGTACACGCATACACACACACACACACACACACACACGCACACACACACACACACACACACACACACACACACACACACACACACACACACACACACACGCACACACACACACTGCTAGGTTAACACTGACAGCAGGTGTAAGTTGACTAACACCCTGGTACCTACTTACTGCTAGGTGAACACTGACAGCAGGCGTAAGTTAACTAACACCCTGGTACCTACTTACTGCTAGGTGAACACTGACAGCAGGTGTAAGTTGACTAACACCCTGGTACCTACTTACGGCTAGGTGAACACTGACAGCAGGTGTAAGTTAGCTAACACCCAGGTACCTACTTACTGCTAGGTGAACACTGACAGGAGGTGAAAGTTGACTAACACCCAGGTACCTACTTACTGCTAGGTGAACACTGACAGCAGGCGTAAGTTAACTAACACCCAGGTACCTACTTACTGCTAGGTGAACACTGACAGCAGGTGTAAGTTGACTGACACCCAGGTACCTACTTACTGCTAGGTGAACAGTGGCAGCAGGCGTAAGGTGACTAACACCCAGGTACCTACTTACTGCTTGGTGAACACTGACAGCAGGCGTAAGTTAACTAACACCCAGGTACCTACTTACTGCTAGGTGAACACTGACAGCAGGTGTAAGGTGACTAACACCCAGATACCTACTTACTGCTAGGTGAACACTGACATCAGGTGTAAGTTAACTAACACCCAGGTACCTACTTACAGCTAGGTGAACACTGACAGAAGGTGTAAGGTAACTAACACCCAAGTACCTACTTACTGCTAGGTGAACACTGACATCAGGTGTAAGGTAACTAACACCCAGGTACCTACTTACTGCTAGGTGAACACTGACAGCAGGTGTAAGGTGACTAACACACAGGTACCTACTTACTGCTAGGTGAACACTGACAGCAGGTGTAAGTTAACTAACACCCAGGTACCTACTTACTGCTAGGTGAACACTGACAGCAGGTGTAAGGTAACTAACACCCAGGTACCTACTTACTGCTAGGTGAACACTGACAGCAGGTGTAAGGTAACTAACACCCAGGTACCTACTTACTGCTAGGTGAACACTGACAGCAGGTGTAAGGTGACTAACACCCAGGTACCTACTTACTGCTAGGTGAACACTGACAGCAGGTGTAAGGTAACTAACACCCAGGTACCTACTTACTGCTAGGTGAACACTGACAGCAGGTGTAAGGTAACTAACACCCAGGTACCTACTTACTGCTAGGTGAACACTGACAGCAGGTGTAAGGTAACTAACACCCAGGTACCTACTTACTGCTAGGTGAACACTGACAGCAGGTGTAAGGTAACTAACACCCAGGTACCTACTTACTGCTAGGTGAACACTGACAGCAGGTGTAAGGTAACTAACACCCAGGTACCTACTTACTGCTAGGTGAACACTGACAGCAGGTGTAAGGTGACTAACACCCTGGTACCTACTTACTGCTAGGTGAACACTGACAGCAGGTGTAAGGTAACTAACACCCAGGTACCTACTTACTGCTAGGTGAACACTTACAGCAGCAGTCAGCTAACCACCACACCAAACTACCCATGCAGGATATCTAACCCAAGCCCCTCCCATTATCACAAACACCCCTAAACCCACCCACTCCTCACCTATTAACAATAAAAGTCTGCGGAGTCGAACCACCGTCTCATTTACCACATAAGTATTCAGACCTCAATTGCAATTTTTCTGGGTAGTTGAATATTGCAATTGATCAACTGATGGGTTGACTTACCTGACATTTAAGTCCCAAACTTCTATATAAACCGGGGATCAATGTTTATGAATTTATATTAGAGAAATATTGGTTATTCTGTTATAGACTTTGTCCCTTGTATTGGTAACTCCGGATATATGGGTCTTAGTGGGGTTTTGTTAGGTTGGTTGTGTGGGACACTTAGGTGCCTAGAGTGGTGGGGGGTTTTACTGGTACTGGTGTCTTCAGTCGGATTTTGTGGGGTGTTTTACTGGGGAGGTGAGTTTGAGGGGGTCAGTCCCTCAGCGTTGATGGTGGGTGGTCAGTCCCTCAGTGTTGATGGTAGGTGGTCAGTCCCTCAGTGATGATGGTGGGTGGTCAGTCCCTCAGTGTTGATGGTGGATGGTCAGTCCCTCAGTGTTGATGGTAGGTGGTCAGTCCCTCAGTGTTGATGGTAGGTGGTCAGTCCCTCAGTGTTGATGGTGGGTGGTCAGTCCCTCAGTGTTGATGGTGGGTGGTCAGTCCCTCAGTGTTGATGGTGGGTGGTCAGTCCCTCAGTGTTGATGGTGGGTGGTCAGTCCCTCAGTGTTGATGGTGGGTGGTCAGTCCCTCAGTGTTGATGGTGGGTGGTCAGTCCCTCAGTGTTGATGGTGGATGGTCAGTCCCTCAGTGTTGATGGTGGATGGTCAGTCCCTCAGTGTTGATGGTGGGTGGTCAGTCCCTCAGTGTTGATGGTAGGTGGTCAGTCCCTCAGTGTTGATGGTGGGTGGTCAGTCCCTCAGTGTTGATGGTGGGTGGTCAGTCCCTCAGTGTTGATGGTGGGTGGTCAGTCCCTCAGTGTTGATGGTAGGTGGTCAGTCCCTCAGTCTTGATGGTAGGTGGTCAGTCCCTCAGTGTTGATGGTGGGTGGTCAGTCCCTCAGTGTTGATGGTGGGTGGTCAGTCCCTCAGTGTTGATGGTGGGTGGTCAGTCCCTCAGTGTTGATGGTAGGTGGTCAGTCCCTCAGTGTTGATGGTGGGTGGTCAGTCCCTCAGTGTTGATGGTGGGTGGTCAGTCCCTCAGTGTTGATGGTGGGTGGTCAGTCCCTCAGTGTTGATGGTGGGTGGTCAGTCCCTCAGTGTTGATGGTGGGTGGTCAGTCCCTCAGTGTTGATGGTGGGTGGTCAGTCCCTCATTGTTGATGGTGGGTGGTCAGTCCCTCAGTGTTGATGGTAGGTGGTCAGTCCCTCAGTGTTGATGGTGGGTGGTCAGTCCCTCAGTGTTGATGGTGGGTGGTCAGTCCCTCAGTGTTGATGGTGGATGGTCAGTCCCTCAGTGTTGATGGTAGGTGGTCAGTCCCTCAGTGTTGATGGTGGGTGGTCAGTCCCTCAGTGTTGATGGTGGGTGGTCAGTCCCTCAGTGTTGATGGTGGGTGGTCAGTCCCTCAGTGTTGATGGTGATGGGGGGTGGTCAGTCCCTCAGTGTTGATGGTGGGTGGTCAGTCCCTCAGTGTTGATGGTGGGTGGTCAGTCCCTCAGTGTTGATGGTGGGTGGTCAGTCCCTCAGTGTTGATGGTGGGTGGTCAGTCCCTCAGTGTTGATGGTGGGGGGGGTCAGTCCCTCAGTGTTGATGGTGGGTGGTCAGTCCCTCAGTGTTGATGGTCGGTGGTCAGTCCCTCAGTGTTGATGGTGGGTGGTCAGTCCCTCAGTGTTGATGGTGGGTGGTCAGTCCCTCATTGTTGATGGTGGGTGGTCAGTCCCTCAGTGTTGATGGTGGGTGGTCAGTCCCTCAGTGTTGATGGTAGGTGGTCAGTCCCTCAGTGTTGATGGTGGGTGGTCAGTCCCTCAGTGTTGATGGTAGGGGGGTCAGTCCCTCAGTGTTGATGGTAGGGGGGTCAGTCCCTCAGTGTTGATGGTGGGTGGTCAGTCCCTCAGTGTTGATGGTAGGGGGGTCAGTCCCTCAGTGTTGATGGTGGGTGGTCAGTCCCTCAGTGTTGATGGTATGGTGGGTGGTCAGTCCCTCAGTGTTGATGGTGGGTGGTCAGTCCCTCAGTGTTGATGGTGGGTGGTCAGTCCCTCAGTGTTGATGGTGGGTGGTCAGTCCCTCAGTGTTGATGGTGGGTGGTCAGTCCCTCAGTGTGATGGTGGGTGGTCAGTCCCCCAGTGTTGATGGTGGGTGGTCAGTCCCTCAGTGTTGATGGTGGGTGGTCAGTCCCTCAGTGTTGATGGTGGGTGGTCAGTCCCTCAGTGTTGATGGTGGGTGGTCAGTCCCTCAGTGTTGATGGTGGGTGGTCAGTCCCTCAGTGTTGATGGTGGGTGGTCAGTCCCTCAGTGTTGATGGTGGGTGGTCAGTCCCTCAGTGTTGATGGTGGGTGGTCAGTCCCTCAGTGTTGATGGTGGGTGGTCAGTCCCTCAGTGTTGATGGTGGGTGGTCAGTCCCTCAGTGTTGATGGTGGGTGGTCAGTCCCTCAGTGTTGATGGTGGGTGGTCAGTCCCTCAGTGTTGATGGTGGGTGGTCAGTCCCTCAGTGTTGATGGTGATGGGGGTGGTCAGTCCCTCAGTGTTGAGGGTGGGTGGTCAGTCCCTCAGTGTTGATGGGGGGTGGTCAGTCCCTCAGTGTTGATGGTTGGTTGTCAGTCCCTCAGTGTTGATGGTGGGTGGTCAGTCCCTCAGTGTTGATGGTGGGTGGTCAGTCCCTCAGTGTTGATGGTATGGTGGGTGGTCAGTCCCTCAGTGTTGATGGTGGGTGGTCAGTCCCTCAGTGTTGATGGTGGGTGGTCAGTCCCTCAGTGTTGATGGTGGGTGGTCAGTCCCTCAGTGTGGGGGTCAGTCCCTCAGTGTTGTGGGTGGTCAGTCCCTCAGTGTTGATGGTGGGTGGTCAGTCCCTCAGTGTTGATGGTGGGTGGTCAGTCCCTCAGTGTTGATGGTGGGTGGTCAGATGTTGGGTGGTCAGTCCCTCAGTGTTGATGGTGGGTGGTCAGTCCCTCAGTGTTGATGGTGGGTGGTCAGTCCCTCAGTGTTGATGGTGGGTGGTCAGTCCCTCAGTGTTGATGGTAGGTGGTCAGTCCCTCAGTGTTGATGGTGGGTGGTCAGTCCCTCAGTGTTGATGGTGGGTGGTCAGTCCCTCAGTGTTGATGGTAGGTGGTCAGTCCCTCAGTGTTGATGGTGGGTGGTCAGTCCCTCAGTGTTGATGGTGGGTGGTCAGTCCCTCAGTGATGTTGGTGGGTGGTCAGTCCCTCAGTGTTGAGTCCCTCAGTGTTGATGGGTGGTCAGTCCCTCAGTGTGATTGATGGTGGGTGGTCAGTCCCTCAGTGTTGATGGTGGGTGGTCAGTCCCTCAGTGTTGATGGTGGGTGGTCAGTCCCTCAGTGTTGATGGTGGGTGGTCAGTCCCTCAGTGTTGATGGTGGGTGGTCAGTCCCTCAGTGTTGATGGTGGGTGGTCAGTCCCTCAGTGTTGATGGTGGGTGGTCAGTCCCTCAGTGTTGATGGTGGGTGGTCAGTCCCTCAGTGTTGATGGTGGGTGGTCAGTCCCTCAGTGTTGATGGTGGGTGGTCAGTCCCTCAGTGTTGATGGTGGGTGGTCAGTCCCTCAGTGTTGATGGTGGGTGGTCAGTCCCTCAGTGTTGATGGTGGGTGGTCAGTCCCTCAGTGTTGATGGTGGGTGGTCAGTCCCTCAGTGTTGATGGTGTGTGGTCAGTCCCTCAGTGTTGATGGTGGGTGGTCAGTCCCTCAGTGTTGATGGTGGGTGGTCAGTCCCTCAGTGTTGATGGTGGGTGGTCAGTCCCTCAGTGTTGATGGTGGGTGGTCAGTCCCTCAGTGTTGATGGTGGGTGGTCAGTCCCTCAGTGTTGATGGTGGGTGGTCAGTCCCTCAGTGTTGATGGTGGGTGGTCAGTCCCTCAGTGTTGATGGTGGGTGGTCAGTCCCTCAGTGTTGATGGTGGGTGGTCAGTCCCTCAGTGTTGATGGTGGGTGGTCAGTCCCTCAGTGTTGATGGTGGGTGGTCAGTCCCTCAGTGTTGATGGTGGGTGGTCAGTCCCTCAGTGTTGATGGTGGGTGGTCAGTCCCTCAGTGTTGATGGTGGGTGGTCAGTCCCTCAGTGTTGATGGTGGGTGGTCAGTCCCTCAGTGTTGATGGTGGGTGGTCAGTCCCTCAGTGTTGATGGTGGGTGGTCAGTCCCTCAGTGTTGATGGTGGGTGGTCAGTCCCTCAGTGTTGATGGTGGGTGGTCAGTCCCTCAGTGTTGATGGTAGGTGGTCAGTCCCTCAGTGTTGATGGTGGGTGGTCAGTCCCTCAGTGTTGATGGTGGGTGGTCAGTCCCTCAGTGTTGATTGGGTGGATGTCAGTCCCTCAGTGTTGATGGTTGGTGGTCAGTCCCTCAGTGTTGATGGTGGGTGGTCAGTCCCTCAGTGTTGATGGTGGGTGGTCAGTCCCTCAGTGTTGATGGTAGGTGGTCAGTCCCTCAGTGTTGATGGTGGGTGGTCAGTCCCTCAGTGTTGATGGTAGGTGGTCAGTCCCTCAGTGTTGATGGTGGGTGGTCAGTCCCTCAGTGTTGATGGTGGGTGGTCAGTCCCTCAGTGTTGATGGTGGGTGGTCAGTCCCTCAGTGTTGATGGTGGGTGGTCAGTCCCTCAGTGTTGATGGTGGGTGGTCAGTCCCTCAGTGTTGATGGTATCAGTGTTGGGTGGTCAGTCCCTCAGTGTTGATGGTGGTGGGTGGTCAGTCCCTCAGTGTTGATGGTGGGTGGTCAGTCCCTCAGTGTTGATGGTGGGTGGTCAGTCCCTCAGTGTTGATGGTGGGTGGTCAGTCCCTCAGTGTTGATGGTAGGTGGTCAGTCCCTCAGTGTTGATGGTCAGTCAGTGTTGATGGTGGGTGGTCAGTCCCTCAGTGTTGATGGTGGGTGGTCAGTCCCTCAGTGTTGATGGTGGGTGGTCAGTCCCTCAGTGTTGATGGTGGGTGGTCAGTCCCTCAGTGTTGATGGTGGATGGTCAGTCCCTCAGTGTTGATGGTGGGTGGTCAGTCCCTCAGTGTTGATGGTGGGTGGTCAGTCCCTCAGTGTTGATGGTGGGTGGTCAGTCCCTCAGTGTTGATGGTGGGTGGTCAGTCCCTCAGTGTTGATGGTGGGTGGTCAGTCAATCAGTGTTGATGGTGGGTGGTCAGTCCCTCAGTGTTGATGGTGGGTGGTCAGTCCCTCAGTGTTGATGGTGGGTGGTCAGTCCCTCAGTGTTGATGGTCAGTCCCTCAGTGTTGATGGTGGGTGGTCAGTCCCTCAGTCCCTGTTGATGGTGGGTGGTCAGGCCCGCAGTGTTGATGGTGGGTGGTCAGTCCCTCAGTGTTGATGGTGGGTGGTCAGTCCCTCAGTGTTGATGGTGGGTGGTCGGTCACTCAGTGTTGATGGTGGGTGGTCAGTCCCTCAGTGTTGATGGTGGGTGGTCAGTCCCTCAGTGTTGATGGTAGGTGGTCAGTCCCTCAGTGGTAGGTTGATGGTGGGTGGTCAGTCCCTCAGTGTTGATGGGTGGTCAGTCCCTCAGTGTTGATGGTGGGTGGTCAGTCCCTCAGTGTTGATGGTGGGTGGTCAGTCCCTCAGTGTTGATGGTGGGTGGTCAGTCCCTCAGTGTTGATGGTGGGTGGTCAGTCCCTCAGTGTTGATGGTGGGTGGTCAGTCCCTCAGTGTTGATGGTGGGTGGTCAGTCCCTCAGTGTTGATGGTGGGTGGTCAGTCCCTCAGTGTTGATGGTGGGTGGTCAGTCCCTCAGTGTTGATGGTGGGTGGTCAGTCCCTCAGTGTTGATGGTGGGGTGTCAGTCCCTCAGTGTTGATGGTGGGTGGTCAGTCAGTGTTGATGGTGGGTGGTCAGTCCCTCAGTGTTGATGGTGGGTGGTCAGTCCCTCAGTGTTGATGGTGGGTGGTCAGTTCCACAGTGTTGGCGGGTGGTCAGTCCCTCAGTGTTGATGGTAGGTCAGTCCCTCAGTGTTGATGGTAGGTGGTCAGTCCCTCAGTGTTGATGGTGGGTGGTCAGTCCCCCAGTGTTGATGGTGGGTGGTCAGTCCCTCAGTGTTGATGGTGGGTGGTCAGTCCCTCAGTGTTGATGGTGGGTGGTCAGTCCCTCAGTGTTGATGGTGGGTGGTCAGTCCCTCAGTGTTCAGTCCCTCATGTTGTGGGGTGGTCAGTCCCTCAGTGTTGATGGTGGGTGGTCAGTCCCTCAGTGTTGATGGTGGGTGGTCAGTCCCTCAGTGTTGATGGTGGGTGGTCAGTCCCTCAGTGTTGATGGTGGGTGGTCAGTCCCTCAGTGTTGATGGTGGGTGGTCAGTCCCTCAGTGTTGATGGTGGGTGGTCAGTCCCTCAGTGTTGATGGTGGGTGGTCAGTCCTCAGTGTTGATGGTCGGTGGTCAGTCCCTCAGTGTTGATGGTGGGTGGTCAGTCCCTCAGTGTTGATGGTTGGTGGTCAGTCCCTCAGTGTTGATGGTAGGTGGTCCCTCAGTGTTGATGGTTGGTGGTCAGTCCCTCAGTGTTGATGGTGGGTGGTCAGTCCCTCAGTGTTGATGGTGGGTGGTCAGTCCCTCAGTGTTGATGGTGGGTGGTCAGTCCCTCAGTGTTGATGGTGGGTGGTCAGTCCCTCAGTGTTGATGGTGGGTGGTCAGTCCCTCAGTGTTGATGGTGGGTGGTCAGTCCCTCAGTGTTGATGGTGGGTGGTCAGTCCCTCAGTGTTGATGGTGGTTGGTCAGTCCCTCAGTGTTGATGGTGGGTGGTCAGTCCCTCAGTGTTGATGGTGGGTGGTCAGTCCCTCAGTGTTGATGGTGGGTGGTCAGTCCCTCAGTGTTGATGGTGGGTGGTCAGTCCCTCAGTCTTGATGGTAGGTGGTCAGTCCCTCAGTGTTGATGGTGGGTGGTCAGTCCCTCGGTGTTGATGGTGGGTGGTCAGTCCCTCAGTGTTGATGGTGGTTGGTCAGTCCCTCAGTGTTGATGGAGGGTGGTCAGTCCCTCAGTGTTGATGGTCGGTGGTCAGTCCCTCAGTGTTGATGGTAGGTGGTCAGTCCCTCAGTGTTGATGGTGGGTGGTCAGTCCCTCAGTGTTGATGGTGGGTGGTCAGTCCCTCAGTGTTGATGGTGGGTGGTCAGTCCCTCAGTGTTGATGGTGGGTGGTCAGTCCCTCAGTGTTGATGGTGGTTGGTCAGTCCCTCAGTGTTGATGGTGGGTGGTCAGTCCCTCAGTGTTGATGGTGGGTGGTCAGTCCCTCAGTGTTGATGGTGGGTGGTCAGTCCCTCAGTGTTGATGGTGGGTGGTCAGTCCCTCAGTGTTGATGGTGGGTGGTCAGTCCCTCAGTGTTGATGGTGGGTGGTCAGTCCCTCAGTGTTGATGGTGGGTGGTCAGTCCCTCAGTGTTGATGGTGGGTGGTCAGTCCCTCAGTGTTGATGGTGGGTGGTCAGTCCCTCAGTGTTGATGGTGGGTGGTCAGTCCCTCAGTGTTGATGGTGGGTGGTCAGTCCCTCAGTGTTGATGGTGGGTGGTCAGTCCCTCAGTGTTGATGGTGGGTGGTCAGTCCCTCAGTGTTGATGGTGGGTGGTCAGTCCCTCAGTGTTGATGGTGGGTGGTCAGTCCCTCAGTGTTGATGGTGGGTGGTCAGTCCCTCAGTGTTGATGGTGGGTGGTCAGTCCCTCAGTGTTGATGGTGGGTGGTCAGTCCCTCAGTGTTGATGGTGGGTGGTCAGTCCCTCAGTGTTGATGGTGGGTGGTCAGTCCCCCAGTGTTGATGGTGGGTTGTCAGTCCCACAGTCTTAATGGTAGGTGGTCAGTCCCTCAGTGTTGATGGTGGGTTGTCCCTCAGTGTTGATGGTGGTTGGTCAGTCCCTCAGTGTTGATGGAGGGTGGTCAGTCCCTCAGTGTTGATGGTCGGTGGTCAGTCCCTCAGTGTTGATGGTAGGTGGTCAGTCCCTCAGTGTTGATGGTGGGTGGTCAGTCCCTCAGTGTTGATGGTGGGTGATCAGTCCCTCAGTGTTGATGGTGGGTGGTCAGTCCCTCAGTGTTGATGGTAGGTGGTCAGTCCCTCAGTGTTGATGGTGGGTGGTCAGTCCCTCAGTGTTGATGGTGGGTGGTCAGGCCCTCAGTGTTGATGGTAGGTGGTCAGTCGCTCAGTGTTGATGGAAAGTGGTCAGTCCCTCAGTGTTGATGGAAAGTGGTCAGTCCCTCAGTGTTGATGGTGGGTGGTCAGTCCCTCAGTGTTGATGGTGGGTGGTCAGTCTCTCAGTGTTGATGGTGGGTGGTCAGTCCCTCAGTGTTGATGGTGGGTGGTCAGTCCCAGAGTGTTGATGGTGGGTGGTCAGTCCCTCAGTGTTGATGGTGGGTGGTCAGTCTCTCAGTGTTGATGGTGGGTGGTCAGTCCCTCAGTCTTGATGTTAGGTGGTCAGTCCCTCAGTGTTGATGGTGGGTGGTCAGTCTCTCAGTGTTGATGGTGGGTGGTCAGTCCCTCAGTGTTGATGGTGGGTGGTCAGTCCCTCAGTGTTGATGGTAGGTGGTGAGTCCCTCAGTGTTGATGGTAGGTGGTCAGTCCCAGAGTGTTGATGGTAGGTGGTCAGTCCCAGAGTGTTGATGGTAGGTGGTCAGTCCCTCAGTGTTGATGGTAGGTGGTCAGTCCCAGAGTGTTGATGGTAGGTGGTCAGTCCCTCAGTCTTGATGGTGGGTGGTCAGTCCCTCAGTGTTGATGGTGGGTGGTCAGTCCCTCAGTGTTGATGGTGGGTGGTCAGTCCCTCAGTGTTGATGGTGGATGGTCAGTCCCTCAGTGTTGATGGTGGGTGGTCAGTCCCTCAGTGTTGATGGTGGGTGGTCAGTCCCTCAGTGTTGATGGTAGGTGGTCAGTCCCTCAGTCTTGATGGTGGGTGGTCAGTCCCTCAGTGTTGATGGTAGGTGGTCAGTCCCTCAGTCTTGATGGTGGGTGGTCAGTCCCTCAGTGTTGATGGTGGGTGGTCAGTCCCTCAGTGTTGATGGTGGGTGGTCAGTCCCTCAGTGTTGATGGTGGGTGGTCAGTCCCTCAGTGTTGATGGTGGGTGGTCAGTCCCTCAGTCTTGATGGTGGGTGGTCAGTCCCTCAGTCTTGATGGTGGGTGGTCAGTCCCTCAGTCTTGATGGTGGGTGGTCAGTCCCTCAGTCTTGATGGTGGGTGGTCAGTCCCTCAGTGTTGATGGTAGGTGGTCAGTCCCTCAGTGTTGATGGTAGGTGGTCAGTCCCTCAGTCTTGATGGTGGGTGGTCAGTCCCTCAGTCTTGATGGTGGGTGGTCAGTCCCTCAGTCTTGATGGTGGGTGGTCAGTCCCTCAGTCTTGATGGTGGGTGGTCAGTCCCTCAGTCTTGATGGTGGGTGGTCAGTCCCTCAGTCTTGATGGTGGGTGGTCAGTCCCTCAGTCTTGATGGTGGGTGGTCAGTCCCTCAGTCTTGATGGTGGGTGGTCAGTCCCTCAGTCTTGATGGTGGGTGGTCAGTCCCTCAGTCTTGATGGTGGGTGGTCAGTCCCTCAGTCTTGATGGTGGGTGGTCAGTCCCTCAGTCTTGATGGTGGGTGGTCAGTCCCTCAGTGTTGATGGTGGGTGGTCAGTCCCTCAGTGTTGATGGTGGGTGGTCAGTCCCTCAGTGTTGATGGTGGGTGGTCAGTCCCTCAGTGTTGATGGTGGGTAGTTAGTCCCTCAGTCTTGATGGTGGGTGGTCAGTCCCTCAGTCTTGATGGTGGGTGGTCAGTCCCTCAGTCTTGATGGTGGGTGGTCAGTCCCTCAGTCTTGATGGTGGGTGGTCAGTCCCTCAGTCTTGATGGTGGGTGGTCAGTCCGTCAGTCTTGATGGTGGGTGGTCAGTCCCTCAGTGTTGATGGTGGGTGGTCAGTCCCTCAATGTTGGTGGTGGGTGGTCAGTCCCTCAGTCTTGATGGTGGGTGGTCAGTCCCTCAGTCTTGATGGGTGGTCTCCTGTTCTTTAGTGGGGGGTTGTATATTTGTATGTTGTTTGTGTGGTCACACACACACACACACACAGCCTAGCATCCTCCCAGCATCCGGCATCTCGCAACATCCTCCAAGCATCCAGCATCTCCCAACATCCTCCAAGCATCCAGAATCCTCCCATCTCCCAACATCCTCCCAGCACCCAGCATCTCCCAACATCCTCCCAGCATCCTCCCATCTCCCAACATCCATCATCCAGCATCTCCCAACATCCTCCCAGCAGCCAACATCTCCCAACATCCTCCCAGCAGCCAGCATCTCCCAACATCCTCCTAGCAGCCAGCATCTCCCAACATCCTCCCAGCATCCTCCCATCTCCCAACATCCATCAGCCAGCATCTCCCAACATCCTCCCAGCAGCCAGCATCTCCCAACATCCTCCCAGCATCCTCCGATCTCCCAACATCCATCAGCCAGCATCTCCCAACATCCTCCCAGCAGCCAGGATCTCGCAACATCCTCCCAGCATCCTCCGATCTCCCAACATCCATCATCCAGCATCTCCCAACATCCTCCCAGCAGCCAACATCTCCCAACATTCTCCCAGCAGCCAGCATCTCCCAACATCCTCCCAGCATCCTCCGATCTCCCAACATCCATCATCCAGCATCTCCCAACATCCTCCCAGCAGCCAACATCTCCCAACATTCTCCCAGCAGCCAGCATCTCCCAACATCCTCCCAGCATCCTCCGATCTCCCAACATCCATCATCCAGCATCTCCCAACATCCTCCCAGCAGCCAACATCTCCCAACATCCTCCCAGCAGCCAGCATCTCCCAACATCCTCCCAGCAGCCAGCATCTCCCAACATCCTCCCAGCATTAAGCATCCTCCCATCTCCCAACATCCTCCCAGCAGCCAGCATCTCCCAACATCCTCCCATCTCCCAACATCCACCAGCAAGCATCTCCCAACATCCTCCCAGCAGCCAGCATCTCCCATCCTCCCAGCATCCTCCCATCTCCCAACATCCATCAGCCAGCATCTCCCAACATCCTCCCATCAGCCAGCATCTCCCAACATCCTGCCATCAGCCAGCATCTCCCAACATCCTCCCAGCATCCAGCATCCTCCCACCTCCCAACATATTCCCAGCAGCCAGCATCTCCCAACATCCTCCCAGCATCCAGCATCCTCCCACCTCCCAACATCCTCCCAGCAGCCAGCATCTCCCCACATCCTCCCAGCATCCTCCCAAGTCCCAACATCCATCAGCCAGCATCTCCCAACATCCTCCCAGCAGCCAGCATCTCCCAACATCCTCCCAGCATCCAGCATCCTCCCAACATCCTCCCATCAGCCAGCATCTCCCAGCATCCTCCCATCTCCCAACACCCATCAGCCAGCATCTCCCCACATCCTCCCAGCAGCCAGCATCTCCCAACATCCTCCCAGCATCCTCCCATCTCCCAACACCCATCAGCCAGCATCTCCCAACATCCTCCCAGCAGCCAGCATCTCCCAACATCCTCCCATCAGCCAGCATCTCCCAACATCCATCAGCCAGCATCTCCCAACATCCTCCCAGCAGCCAGCATCTCCCAGCATCCTCCCATCTCCCAACACCCATCAGCCAGCATCTCCCAACATCCTCCCAGCAGCCAGCATCTCCCAACATCCTCCCATCAGCCAGCATCTCCCAACATCCATCAGCCAGCATCTCCCAACATCCTCCCAGCAGCCAGCATCTCCCAGCATCCTCCCATCTCCCAACATCCACCAGCAAGCATCCTCCCAACATCCTCCCAGCAGCCAGCATCTCCCAACATCCTCCCAGCAGCCAGCATCTCCCAACATCCTCCCAGCATCCAGCATCCTCCCAACATCCTCCCAGCAGCCAGCATCTCCCAACATCCTCCCAGCAGCCAGCATCTCCCAACATCCTCCCAGCAGCCAGCATCTCCCAACATCCTCCCAGCAGCCAGCATCTCCCAACATCCTCCCAGCAGCCAGCATCTCCCAACATCCTCCCAGCAGCCAGCATCTCCCAACATCCTCCCAGCAGCCAGCATCTCCCAACATCCTCCCAGCAGCCAGCATCTCCCAACATCCTCCCAGCAGCCAGCATCTCCCAACATCCTCCCAGCATCCTCCCATCTCCCAACATCCATCAGCCAGCATCTCCCAACATCCTCCCAGCAGCCAGCATCTCCCAACATCCTCCCAGCAGCCAGCATCTCCCAACATCCTCCCAGCAGCCAGCATCTCCCAACATCCTCCCAGCATCCAGCATCCTCCCACTTATCTCCCAGAGATAGCAGTAAATATTATCAGCGGCAGCTCCAGTAATTACTCTCAAGATTATTACATATATCACATCTCTGATTAATATTAAACAATGTTTTAACACTATATATACGATACTTCGTTACTCTTAGCAAGAGTTACAGCATCTTGGAGGCTCTTACTGCATCTTGGAGGCTCTTACTGCACCTTGGAGGCTCTTACTGCATCTTGGAGGCTCTTACTGCATCTTGGAGGCTCTTACTGCATCTTGGAGGCTCTTACTGCACCTTGGAGGCTCTTACTGCATCTTGGAGGCTCTTACTGCATCTTGGAGGCTCTTACTGCATCTTGGAGGCTCTTACTGCACCTTGGAGGCTCTTACTGCACCTTGGAGGCTCTTACTGCATCTTGGAGGCTCTTACTGCATCTTGGAGGCTCTTACTGCACCTTGGAGGCTCTTACTGCATCTTGGAGGCTCTTACTGCATCTTGGAGGCTCTTACTGCATCTTGGAGGCTCTTACTGTATCTTTGAGGCTCTTACTGCATCTTGGAGGCTCTTACTGCATCTTGGAGGCTCTTACTGTATCTTGGAGGCTCTTACTGCATCTTGGAGGCTCTTACTGCATCTTGGAGGCTCTTACTGCATCTTGGAGGCTCTTACTGCATCTTAGAGGCTCTTACTGCATCTTGGCTGCTCTTACTGCATCTTGTAGACTCTTACAGCATCTTGGAGGCTCTTACTGCATCTTGGAGGCTCTTACAGCATCTTGGAGGGTCTAACAGCATTTTTGAGGCTCGTACAGCACCTTGGAGGCTCTTACAGCACCTTGGAGGCTCTTACTGCATCTTGGAGGCTCTTACTGCATCTTGAAGGCTCTTACAGCACCTTTGAGGCTCTTACAGCATCTTGGAGGCTCTTACAGCATCTTGGAGGCTCTTACTGCATCTTGGAGGCTCTTACAGCACCTTTGAGGCTCTTACAGCATCTTGGAGGCTCTTACAGCATCTTGGAGGCTCTTACTGCATCTTGGAGGCTCTTACTGCATCTTGAAGGCTCTTACATCATCTTGGAGGCTGTTACTTCATCTTGGAAACTCTTACAGCACCTTGGAGGCTCTTACTGCATCTTGGAGGCTATTACAGCACCTTGGAGGCTCCTACAGCATCTTGGAGGCTCTTACAGCACTTTGGAGGCTCTTACTGCATCTTGGAGGCTCTTACAGCACCTTTGAGGCTCTTACAGCATCTTGGAGGCTCTCACTGCATCTTGGAGGCTCTTACAGCATCTTGCAGGCTCTTACAGCATCTTGGAGGCTCTTACTGCATCTTGGAGGCTCTTACTGCATCTTGGAGGCTCTTACTGCATCTTGGAGGCTCTTACTGCATCTTGGAGGCTCTGCCTCTTGGAGGCTCTTACTGCATCTTGGAGGCTCTTTCAGCATCTTGGAGGCTCTTTCAGCATCTTGGAGGCTCTTTCAGCATCTTGGAGGCTCTTTCAGCATCTTGGAGGCTCTTACTGCATCTTGGAGGCTCTTACTGCATCTTGGAGGCTCTTTCAGCATCTTGGAGGCTCTTACTGCATCTTGGAGGCTCTTACTGCATCTTGGAGGCTCTTTCAGCATCTTGAAGGCTCTTACTGCATCATGGAGGCTCTTTCAGCATCTTGGAGGCTCTTACTGCATCTTGGAGGCTCTTACTGCCTCTTGGAGGCTCTTTCTGCATCTTGGAGGCTCTTACTGCATCTGGGAGGCTCTTACTGCATCTTGGAGGCTCTTACTGCATCTTGGAGGCTCTTTCTGCATCTTGGAGGCTCTTTCAGCATCTTGGAGGCTCTTACTGCCTCTTGGAGGCTCTTTCTGCATCTTGGAGGCTCTTACTGCATCTTGGAGGCTCTTACTGCCTCTTGGAGGCTCTTTCTGCATCTTGGAGGCTCTTTCAGCATCTTGGAGGCTCTTTCAGCATCTTGGAGGCTCTTACTGCATCTTGGAGGATCTTACTGCCTCTTGGAGGCTCTTTCTGCATCTTGGAGGCTCTTTCAGCATTTTGGAGGCTCTTTCAGCATCTTGGAGGCTCTTACTGCATCTTGGATGCTCTTACTGCCTCTTGGAGGCTCTTTCTGCATCTTGGAGGCTCTTTCAGCATCTTGAAGGCTCTTACTGCATCTTGGAGGCTCTTACTGCATCTTGGAAGCTCTTTCAGCATCTTGAAGGCTCTTACTGCATCTTGGAGGCTCTTTCAGCATCTTGGAGGCTCTTACTGCATCTTGGAGGCTCTTACTGCCTCTTGGAGGCTCTTTCTGCATCTTGGAGGCTCTTACTGCATCTGGGAGGCTCTTACTGCATCTTGGAGGCTCTTACTGCATCTTGGAGGCTCTTTCTGCATCTTGGAGGCTCTCTCAGCATCTTGGAGGCTCTTACTGCATCTTGGAGGCTCTTACTGCCTCTTGGAGGCTCTTTCTGCATCTTGGAGGCTCTTACTGCATCTTGGAGGCTCTTACTGCATCTGGGAGGCTCTTACGGCATCTTGGAGGCTCTTTCAGCATCTTGGAGGCTCTTACTGCAACTTGGAGGCTCTTTCTGCATCTTGGAGGCTCTTACTGCATCTTGGAGGCTCTTTCAGCATCTTGGAGGCTCTTACTGCCTCTTGGAGGCTCTTTCTGCATCTTGGAGTCTCTTACTGCATCTGGGAGGCTCTTACTGCATCTTGGAGGCTCTTACTGCATCTTGGAGGCTCTTACTGCATCTTGGAGGCTCTTTTAGCATCTTGGAGGCTCTTACTGCATCTTGGAGGCTCTTACTGCATCTTGGAGGCTCTTACTGCATCTTGGAGGCTCTTACAGCACCTTTGAGGCTCTTACAGCATCTTGGAGGCTCTTACAGCATCTTGGAGGCTCTTACTGCATCTTGGAGGCTCTTACAGCACCTTTGAGGCTCTTACAGCATCTTGGAGGCTCTTACAGCATCTTGGAGGCTCTTACTGCATCTTGGAGGCTCTTACTGCATCTTGAAGGCTCTTACATCATCTTGGAGGCTGTTACTTCATCTTGGAAACTCTTACAGCACCTTGGAGGCTCTTACTGCATCTTGGAGGCTATTACAGCACCTTGGAGGCTCCTACAGCATCTTGGAGGCTCTTACAGCACTTTGGAGGCTCTTACTGCATCTTGGAGGCTCTTACAGCACCTTTGAGGCTCTTACAGCATCTTGGAGGCTCTCACTGCATCTTGGAGGCTCTTACAGCATCTTGCAGGCTCTTACAGCATCTTGGAGGCTCTTACTGCATCTTGGAGGCTCTTACTGCATCTTGGAGGCTCTTACTGCATCTTGGAGGCTCTTACTGCATCTTGGAGGCTCTGCCTCTTGGAGGCTCTTACTGCATCTTGGAGGCTCTTTCAGCATCTTGGAGGCTCTTTCAGCATCTTGGAGGCTCTTTCAGCATCTTGGAGGCTCTTTCAGCATCTTGGAGGCTCTTACTGCATCTTGGAGGCTCTTACTGCATCTTGGAGGCTCTTTCAGCATCTTGGAGGCTCTTACTGCATCTTGGAGGCTCTTACTGCATCTTGGAGGCTCTTTCAGCATCTTGAAGGCTCTTACTGCATCATGGAGGCTCTTTCAGCATCTTGGAGGCTCTTACTGCATCTTGGAGGCTCTTACTGCCTCTTGGAGGCTCTTTCTGCATCTTGGAGGCTCTTACTGCATCTGGGAGGCTCTTACTGCATCTTGGAGGCTCTTACTGCATCTTGGAGGCTCTTTCTGCATCTTGGAGGCTCTTTCAGCATCTTGGAGGCTCTTACTGCCTCTTGGAGGCTCTTTCTGCATCTTGGAGGCTCTTACTGCATCTTGGAGGCTCTTACTGCCTCTTGGAGGCTCTTTCTGCATCTTGGAGGCTCTTTCAGCATCTTGGAGGCTCTTTCAGCATCTTGGAGGCTCTTACTGCATCTTGGAGGATCTTACTGCCTCTTGGAGGCTCTTTCTGCATCTTGGAGGCTCTTACAGCATCTTGGAGGCTCTTTCAGCATCTTGGAGGCTCTTACTGCATCTTGGAGGCTCTTACTGCCTCTTGGAGGCTCTTTCTGCATCTTGGAGGCTCTTTCAGCATCTTGAAGGCTCTTACGGCATCTTGGAGGCTCTTACTGCATCTTGGAGGCTCTTTCAGCATCTTGAAGGCTCTTACTGCATCTTGGAGGCTCTTTCAGCATCTTGGAGGCTCTTACTGCATCTTGGAGGCTCTTACTGCCTCTTGGAGGCTCTTTCTGCATCTTGGAGGCTCTTACTGCATCTGGGAGGCTCTTACTGCATCTTGGAGGCTCTTACTGCATCTTGGAGGCTCTTTCTGCATCTTGGAGGCTCTCTCAGCATCTTGGAGGCTCTTACTGCATCTTGGAGGCTCTTACTGCCTCTTGGAGGCTCTTTCTGCATCTTGGAGGCTCTTACTGCATCTTGGAGGCTCTTACTGCATCTGGGAGGCTCTTACGGCATCTTGGAGGCTCTTTCAGCATCTTGGAGGCTCTTACTGCAACTTGGAGGCTCTTTCTGCATCTTGGAGGCTCTTACTGCATCTTGGAGGCTCTTTCAGCGTCTTGGAGGCTCTTACTGCCTCTTGGAGGCTCTTTCTGCATCTTGGAGTCTCTTACTGCATCTGGGAGGCTCTTACTGCATCTTGGAGGCTCTTACTGCATCTTGGAGGCTCTTACTGCATCTTGGAGGCTCTTTTAGCATCTTGGAGGCTCTTACTGCATCTTGGAGGCTCTTACTGCATCTTGGAGGCTCTTTCAGCATGTTGGAGGCTCTTACTGCATCTTGGAGGCTCTTACTGCATCTTGGAGGCTCTTACTGCATCTTGGAGGCTCTTTTAGCATCTTGGAGGCTCTTACTGCATCTTGGAGGCTCTTACTGCATCTTGGAGGCTCTTACTGCATCTTGGAGGCTCTTTTAGCATCTTGGAGGCTCTTACTGCATCTTGGAGGCTCTTACTGCATCTTGGAGGCTCTTACTGCATCTTGGAGGCTCTTTTAGCATCTTGGAGGCTCTTACAGCATCTTGGAGGCTCTTACTGCATCTTGGAGGCTCTTACTGCATCTTGGAGGCTCTTACTGCATCTTGGAGGCTCTTTTAGCATCTTGGAGGCTCTTACTGCATCTTGGAGGCTCTTACTGCATCTTGGAGGCTCTTTCAGCATCTTGGAGGCTCTTACTGCATCTTGGAGGCTCTTACTGCATCTTGGAGGCTCTTACTGCATCTTGGAGGCTCTTTTAGCATCTTGGAGGCTCTTACAGCATCTTGGAGGCTCTTACTGCATCTTGGAGGCTCTTACTGCATCTTGGAGGCTCTTACTGCATCTTGGAGGCTCTTACTGCATCTTGGAGGCTCTTACTGCCTCTTGGAGGCTCTTACAGCATCTTGAAGGCTCTTACTGCATCTTGGAGGCTCTTACTGCATCTTGAAGGCTCTTACAGCATCTTGGAGGCTCTTACTGCATCTTGGAGGTTCTTACTGCATCTTGAAGGCTCTTACAGCATCTTGAAGGCTCTTACTGCATCTTGGAGGCTCTTACTGCATCTTGGAGGCTCTTTCAGCATCTTGGAGGCTCTTACTGCATCTTGAAGGCTCTTACTGCCTCTTGGAGGCTCTTTCTGCATCTTGGAGGCTCTTACTGCATCTTGGAGGCTCTTACAGCATCTTGGAGGCTCTTACTGCATCTTGGAGGCTCTTACTGCATCTTGGAGGCTCTTACAGCATCTTGGAGGCTCTTACTGCATCTTGGAGGCTCTTACTGCATCTTGGAGGCTCTTACTGCATCTTGGAGGCTCTTACTGCATCTTGGAGGCTCTTTCAGCATCTTGGAGGCTCTTACTGCATCTTGAAGGCTCTTACTGCCTCTTGGAGGCTGTTTCTGCATCTTGGAGGCTCTTACTGCATCTTGGAGGCTCTTACAGCATCTTGGAGGCTCTTACTGCATCTTGGAGGCTCTTACTGCATCTTGGAGGCTCTTACAGCATCTTGGAGGCTCTTACTGCATCTTGGAGGCTCTTACTGTATCTTGGAGGCTCTTACTGCATCTTGGAGGCTCTTACTGCATCTTGGAGGCTCTGACTGCATCTTGGAGGCTCTGACTGCATCTTGGAGGCTCTGACTGCATCTTGGAGGCTCTGACTGCATCTTGGAGGCTCTTACTGCATCTTGGAGGCTCTTACTGCATCTTGGAGGCTCTTACTGCATCTTGGAGGCTCTTACTGCATCTTGGAGGCTCTTACTGCATCTTGGAGGCTCTTACTGCATCTTGGAGGCTCTTACTGCATCTTGGAGGGTGTTTGTGAGTCTTACAGGGTGTTGCAGGGTGTTTGTGAGTCTTACAGGGTGTTGCAGGGTGTTTGTGAGTCTTACATGGTGTTGCAGGGTGTTTGTGAGTCTTACAGGGTGTTGCAGGGTGTTTGTGAGTCTTACAGGGTGTTGCAGGGTGTTTGTGAGTCTTACAGGGTGTTGCAGGGAGTTTGGAAGTCTTACAGGGTGTTGCAAGTGTTTGTGAGTCTTACAGGGTGTTGCAGGGTATTTGAGAGTCTTACAGGGTGTTGCAGGGTGTTTGTGAGTCTTACAAGGTGTTTGTGAGTCTTACAGGGTGTTGCAGGGTGTTTGTGAGTCTTACAGGGTGTTGCAGGGCGTTTGTGAGTCTTACATGGTATTGCAGGGTGTTTGTGAGTCTTACAGGGTGTTGCAGGGTGTTTGTGAGTCTTACTGGGCGTTTGTGAGTCTTGCAGGGTGTTTGTGAGTCTTACGGACTGTTGCAGGGTGTGAGTCTTACAGGGTGTTGCAGGGTGTTTGAGAGTCTAACATGGTGTTGCTGGGTGTTTGTGAGTCTTACAGGGTGTTGCAGGGTGTTTGTGAGTCTTACAGACTGCTGCATGGCGTTTGTGAGTCTTACAGGGTGTTGCGGGGTGTTTTTGAGTCTTACAGGGTGTTGCAGGGTGTTTGTGAGTCTTACAGGGTGTTGCAGGGTGTTTGAGAGTTTTACAGGGTGTTGCAGGGTGTTTCTGAGTCTTACATGGTGTTGCAGGGTGTTTGAGAATCTTACAGGGTGTTGCAGGGTGTTTGTGAGTACATGGTGTTGCAGGGCGTTTGTGAGTCTTACATGGTGTTGCAGGGTGTTTGAGAATCTTACAGGGTGTTGCAGGGTGTTTGTGAGTCTTACAGGGTGTTGCAGGGCGTTTGTGAGTCTTACAGGGTGTTGCAGGGTGTTTGTGAGTCTTACAGGGTGTTGCAGGGCGTTTGTGAGTCTTACAGGGTGTTGCAGGGAGTTTGTGAGTCTTACAGGGTGTTGCAGGGTGTTTGTGAGTCTTACAGGGTGTTGCAGGGCGTTTGTGAGTCTTACAGGGTGTTGCAGGGTGTTTGTGAGTCTTACAGGGTGTTGCAGGGCGTTTGTGAGTCTTACAGGGTGTTGCAGGGCGTTTGTGAGTCTTACAGGGTGTTGCAGGGTGTTTGTGAGTCTTACAGGGTGTTGCAGGGCGTTTGTGAGTCTTACAGGGTGTTGCAGGGTGTTTGTGAGTCTTACAGGGTGTTGCAGGGCGTTTGTGAGTCTTACAGGGTGTTGCAGGGTGTTTCTGAGTCTTACATGGTGTTGCAGGGTGTTTGTGAGTCTTACAGGGTGTTGCAGGGTGTCAGTGTGTTGCAAGGTGTTACAGGTGCTACAGGGTGTTACAGGTGTTACAAGATGTCGCAGGGTGTTATAAGATGTTACAGAGTGGTACGGGTGTTACAAGGTGTTTTAGGGTGTTACAATGTATTTTAGGGTGTTAGAAAGTGTTTTAGGGTGTTACAATGTGTTTTAGGGTGTTACAAGGTGTTTTAGGGTGTTACAAGGTGTTTTAGGGCGTTACAATGTGTTTTAGGGTGTTACAAGGTGTTTTAGGGTGTTACAATGTGCTTTAGGGTGTTACAAGGTGTTTTATGGTGTTACAAGGTGTTTTAGGGCGTTACAATGTGTTTTAGGGTGTTAGAAAGTGTTTTAGGGTGTTACAATGTGTTTTAGGGCGTTACAATGTGTTTTAGGGTGTTACAAGGTGTTTTAGGGTGTTACAAGGTGTTTTAGGGTGTTACAAGGTGTTACAAGGTGTTTAAGGGCGTTACAATGTGTTTTAGGGTGTTACAAGGTGTTTTAGGGTGTTACAATGTGTTACAAGGTGTTTTAGGGCGTTACAATGTGTTTTAGGGTGTTACAAGGTGTTTTAGGGCGTTACAAGGTGTTTTAGGGTGTTACAAGGTGTTTTAGGGCGTTACAATGTGTTTTAGGGTGTTACAAGGTGTTTTAGGGCGTTACAATGTGTTTTAGGGTGTTACAAGGTGTTACAAGGTGTTTAGGGTGTTACAATGTGTTTTAGGGTGTTACAAGGTGTTACAAGGTGTTTTAGGGTGTTACAATGTGTTTTAGGGCGTTACAAGGTGTTTTAGGGTGTTACAAGGTGTTACAAGGTGTTTTAGGGTGTTACAAGGTGTTTTAGGGTGTTACAAGGTGTTTTAGGGTGTTACAAGGTGTTACAAGGTGTTTTAGGGTGTTACAAGGTGTTTTAGGATGTTACAAGGTGTTACAAGGTGTTTTAGGGTGTTACAAGGTGTTTTAGGGTGTTACAAGATGTTTTAGGGCGTTACAAGGTGTTACAAGGTGTTTTAGGGTGTTACAAGGTGTTTTAGGGTGTTACAAGGTGTTTTAGGGTGTTACAAGGTGTTTTAGGTTGTTACAAGGTGTTTTAGGGTGTTACAAGGTGTTTTAGGGTGTTACAAGGTGTTTCAGGGTGTTACAAGGTGTTTTAGGGTGTTACAAGGTGTTACAAGGTGTTTTAGGGTGCTACAAGGTGTTACAAGGTGTTTTAGGGTATTACAAGGTGTTTTAGGGTGTTACAAGGTGTTACAAGGTGTTTTAAGGTGTTACAAGGTGTTTTAGGGTGTTACAAAGTGTTTTAGGGTGTTACAAGGTGTTTTAGGGTGTTACAAGGTGTTTTAGGGTGTTACAATGTGTTTAGGGTGTTACAATGTATTTTAGGGTGTTACAATGTGTTTTAGGGTGTTACAATGTATTTTAGGGTGTTACAATGTGTTTTAGGGTGTTAGAAAGTATTTTAGGGTGTTAGAAAGTGTTTTAGGGTGTTACAAGGTGTTTTAGGGTGTTACAAGGTGTTTTAGGGTGTTACAAGGTGTTTTAGGGTGTTACAAGGTGTTACAAGGTGTTTTAGGGTGTTACAAGGCGTTTTAGGGTGTTACAAGGTGTTTTAGGGTGTTACAAGGTGTTACAAGGTGTTTTAGGGTGTTACAAGGTGTTTTAGGGTGTTACAAGGTGTTTTAGGGTGTTACAAGGTGTTTTAGGGTGTTACAAGGTGTTTTAGGGTGTTACAAGGTGTTACAAGGTGTTTTAGGGTGTTACAAGGTGTTTTAGGGTGTTACAAGGTGTTTTAGGGTTTTACAAGGTGTTTTAGGGTGTTACAAGGTGTTTTAGGGTTTTACAAGGTGTTTTAGGGTGTTACAAGGTGTTACAAGGTGTTTTAGGGTGTTACAAGGTGTTTTAGGGTGTTACAAGGTGTTTTAGGGTGTTACAAGGTGTTTTAGGGTGTTACAAGGTGTTTTAGGGCGTTACAAGGTGTTTTAGGGCGTTACAATGTGTTTTAGGGTGTTTTAGGGTGTTACAAGGTGTTTTAGGGTGTTACAAGGTGTTTTAGGGTGTTACAAGGTGTTTTAGGGTGTTACAAGGTGTTACAAGGTGTTTTAGGGCGTTACAAGGTGTTTTAGGGCGTTACAATGTGTTTTAGGGTGTTACAAGGTGTTACAAGGTGTTTTAGGGTGTTACAAGGTGTTTTATGGTGTTACAAGGTGTTTTAGGTTGTTACAAGGTGTTTTAGGGTGTTAAAAGGTGTTTTAGGGCGTTACAAGGTGTTTTAGGGCGTTACAATGTGTTTTAGGGTGTTTTAGGGTGTTACAAGGTGTTTTAGGGTGTTACAAGGTGTTTTAGGGTGTTACAAGGTGTTTTAGGGTGTTACAAGGTGTTACAAGGTGTTTTAGGGCGTTACAAGGTGTTTTAGGGCGCTACAATGTGTTTTAGGGTGTTACAAGGTGTTACAAGGTGTTTTAGGGTGTTACAAGGTGTTTTAGGGTGTTACAAGGTGTTTTAGGGTGTTACAAGGTGTTTTAGGGTGTTACAAGGTGTTTTAGGGTGTTACAAGGTGTTTTAGGGCGTTACAAGGTGTTTTAGGGTGTTACAAGGTGTTTTAGGGTGTTACAAGGTGTTTTAGGGTGTTACAAGGTGTTTTAGGGTGTTACAAGGTGTTTTAGGGTGTTACAAGGTGTTTTAGGGTGTTACAATGTTATGTAACACCGTGATCTTGAACGTTTATGATCTTGAACGTTTGTTATGATCTTGAACGTTTGTTATGATCTTGAACGTTTGTTATGATCTTGAACGTTTGTTATGATCTTGAACGTTTGTTATGATCTTGAACGTTTGTTGTGATCTTGAACGTTTGTTATGATCTTGAACGTTTGTTGTGATCTTGAACGTTTATGATCTTGAACGTTTGTGATCTTGAACGTTTGTTATGATCTTGAACGTTTATGATCTTGAACGTTTATGATCTTGAACGTTTGTGATCTTGAACGTTTGTTGTGATCTTGAACGTTTGTGATCTTGAACGTTTATGATCTTGAACGTTTGTTATGATCTTGAACGTTTGTTGTGATCTTGAACGTTTGTTGTGATCTTGAACGTTTATGATCTTGAACGTTTGTTGTGATCTTGAACGTTTGTTGTGATCTTGAACGTTTGTTGTGATCTTGAACGTTTGTGATCTTGAACGTTTGTTGTGATCTTGAACGTTTGTTATGATCTTGAACGTTTGTTGTGATCTTGAACGTTTGTGATCTTGAACGTTTGTTGTGGTCTTGAACGTTTGTGATCTTGAACGTTTATGATCTTGAACGTTTGTGGTCTTGAACGTTTGTGATCTTGAACGTTTGTGATCTTGAACGTTTGTTATGATCTTGAACGTTTATGATCTTGAACGTTTGTGATCTTGAACGTTTGTTGTGATCTTGAACGTTTGTGATCTTGAACGTTTGTTATGATCTTGAACGTTTGTGATCTTGAACGTTTGTTATGATCTTGAACGTTTGTTATGATCTTGAACGTTTGTGATCTTGAACGTTTATGATCTTGAACGTTTGTGATCTTGAACGTTTGTTATGATCTTGAACGTTTGTTATGATCTTGAACGTTTATGATCTTGAACGTTTGTGATCTTGAACGTTTGTTGTGATCTTGAACGTTTGTGATCTTGAACGTTTATGATCTTGAACGTTTGTGATCTTGAACGTTTGTTGTGATCTTGAACGTTTGTGATCTTGAACGTTTGTTATGATCTTGAACGTTTATGATCTTGAACGTTTATGATCTTGAACGTTTGTGATCTTGAACGTTTATGATCTTGAACGTTTGTGGTCTTGAACGTTTGTTGTGGTCTTGAACGTTTGTGATCTTGAACGTTTGTGATCTAGAACGTTTGTGATCTTGAACGTTTGTTATGATCTTGAACGTTTGTTATGATCTTGAACGTTTGTGATCTTGAACGTTTGTTATGATCTTGAACGTTTGTTATGATCTTGAACGTTTATGATCTTGAACGTTTGTTATGATCTTGAACGTTTGTTATGATCTTGAACGTTTGTTATGATCTTGAACGTTTGTTATGATCTTGAACGTTTATGATCTTGAACGTTTGTGATCTTGAACGTTTGTGATCTTGAACGTTTGTTATGATCTTGAACGTTTGTTATGATCTTGAACGTTTATGATCTTGAACGTTTGTTATGATCTTGAACGTTTGTTATGATCTTGAACGTTTGTTATGATCTTGAACGTTTGTTGTGATCTTGAACGTTTGTTGTGATCTTGAACGTTTGTGATCTTGAACGTTTGTGAGCTTGAACGTTTGTTATGATCTTGAACGTTTGTGATCTTGAACGTTTGTTGTGATCTTGAACGTTTGTGATCTTGAACGTTTGTGATCTTGAACGTTTATGATCTTGAACGTTTGTTATGATCTTGAACGTTTGTTATGATCTTGAACGTTTGTTGTGATCTTGAACGTTTGTTGTGATCTTGAACGTTTTGTTATGATCTTGAACGTTTGTGATCTTGAACGTTTGTTATGATCTTGAACGTTTATGATCTTGAACGTTTATGATCTTGAACGTTTGTTGTGATCTTGAACGTTTGTGATCTTGAACGTTTGTTGTGATCTTGAACGTTTGTTGTGGTCTTGAACGTTTGTGGTCTTGAACGTTTGTGATCTAGAACGTTTGTGATCTTGAACGTTTGTGATCTTGAACGTTTGTGGTCTTGAACGTTTGTGATCTTGAACGTTTGTGGTCTTGAACGTTTGTGATCTTGAACGTTTGTGATCTTGAACGTTTGTGGTCTTGAACGTTTGTGGTCTTGAACGTTTGTGGTCTTGAACGTTTGTGGTCTTGAACGTTTGTGGTCTTGAACGTTTGTGATCTTGAACGTTTGTGGTCTTGAACGTTTGTGAGCTTGAACGTTTGTGGTCTTGAACGTTTGTGGTCTTGAACGTTTGTGGTCTTGAACGTTTGTGATCTTGAACGTTTGTGAACTTGAACGTTTGTTGTGGTCTTGAACGTTTGTGATCTTGAACGTTTGTGATCTTGAACGTTTGTGATCTTGAACGTTTGTGGTCTTGAACGTTTGTGATCTTGAACGTTTGTGATCTTGAACGTTTGTGATCTTGAACGTTTGTGATCTTGAACGTTTGTGGTCTTGAACGTTTGTGGTCTTGAACGTTTGTGGTCTTGAACGTTTGTGATCTTGAACGTTTGTGATCTTGAACGTTTGTGATCTTGAACGTTTGTGATCTTGAACGTTTGTGATCTTGAACGTTTGTGATCTTGAACGTTTGTGATCTTGAACGTTTGTGGTCTTGAACGTTTGTGATCTTGAACGTTTGTTGTGATCTTGAACGTTTGTGATCTTGAACGTTTGTGATCTTGAACGTTTGTGATCTTGAACGTTTGTGATCTTGAACGTTTGTGATCTTGAACGTTTGTTGTGATCTTGAACGTTTGTGATCTTGAACGTTTGTTGTGATCTTGAACGTTTGTGATCTTGAACGTTTGTGATCTTGAACGTTTGTTGTGATCTTGAACGTTTGTGATCTTGAACGTTTGTGATCTTGAACGTTTGTTGTGATCTTGAACGTTTGTTGTGATCTTAAACGTTTGTGATCTTGAACGTTTGTTGTGATCTTGAACGTTTGTTGTGATCTTGAACGTTTGTTGTGATCTTGAACGTTTGTTGTGATCTTGAACGTTTGTTGTGATCTTAAACGTTTGTTATGATCTTGAACGTTTATGATCTTAAACGTTTGTGATCTTGAACGTTTGTGATCTTGAACGTTTGTTGTGATCTTGAACGTTTATGATCTTGAACGTTTGTTGTGATCTTGAACGTTTGTGATGTTGAACGTTTGTTATGATCTTAAACGTTTGTGATCTTAAACGTTTGTGATCTTGAACGTTTGTGATCTTGAACGTTTGTGATCTTGAACGTTTGTTGTGATCTTGAACGTTTGTTGTGATCTTGAACGTTTGTTATGATCTTGAACGTTTGTTGTGATCTTGAACGTTTGTTGTGATCTTGAACGTTTGTTGTGATCTTGAACGTTTGTGATCTTGAACGTTTGTGATCTTGAAGGTTGGTTTATAACGTTGGGGTTGAACGTTTGTTGTGATCTTAAACGTTTGTTGTGATCTTGAACGTTTGTGATCTTGAACGTTTGTGATCTTGAACGTTTGTTGTGATCTTGAACGTTTGTGATCTTGAACGTTTGTGATCTTGAAGGTTGGTTTAGAACGTTGGGGTTGAACGTTTGTTGTGATCTTGAACGTTGGGGTTGAACGTTTGTTTAACGTTGGTGGTAAGGACACTAGAGAGTAGCAGCAGAGGTGACAAGTGTGAGCTGGGCAGTACAGATGCTTGACGGGACTGCGGGGGGAGAGGCGGGTGTTTTTGAAGCACAGGTGTTCCACTGACTGGTGTTTTGAAGGGTAGGGGGAGGAGGGGGTGGAGGGGGAGTAGGGGGGAAGGGAAGGGGGAGGGGGGAGGCTACATACGATGACCTCCAGGAGCGGGTGTTGCATCACAGGAGCCAGGCCTCTCTAGTACGATGGCTGACCGAGTTACCTCCTTCCTGGCCTCGTCAGCGCCTACCCCGGGGTGAAAGTCGGGCTACTAGGCTGTCAGCTAGACCTTGACGGACTGTCTGTGATCATGTGTGTTGACAGCAATGCTATTGATCAGAGGAAAGAGAGTTATCGGTAAGACAGGTAAGATCAATAGCCCCGCGCCATGTGCTCCAAGCCACGTGGGTCTGTATACAATCCGGCCGCCAGGATACCTGGCCGGCTGTCCGGTGTTGTCCTCGAAGTCCTGGAGAAACTGTCGCTGCTGACGGCGTCTGTCAGCGCTGCGCCGCCCTCTGCCATCTAAACACGCCTTAGGTTCAACAATGGCAGCTCTCAACGCTGCTGGAATACAGCCCCTCATTCCAAGTCTGGAACGGCCGGGAAGAGCGATGCCGGCTATCATTTGTCGTCTTAAACCCTTCCGGCTCAGTTCTAAATGATTTGCCGGGCGGTAGAGAGCCTCTGGAGCCGGGAATTTCACGGCTGCCTCTACGAATGGGCCTTTTTAATGGGAATGACTCAAAAAAAGTCGTATTTTACACTTGTAAACATACGGAGCCTGGCCCAACACCCCCGGTAAAGTTGCGTAGAAAGATGCGCCCAAACCATCTACACAAACATGGACGTCTGTGGACGGATAAGTCTCTTGTTTTGGTGACTTTTTGGTGACTTTCCGCTTGACCAGGACTCTGTGGTTGATACGAGGATCAAGATTAAGGTATCGTTGTTGTTTTGGTGTAGCCAGGAGGGTGTAGGAGTGCGTGAAGGAGGTGTAAGAGAGGGGTGATGAGTGAGGCCGTGGCTGGCGGCGGGGCTAGGGGGGATGACAGTAGTAGTCCAGGGATGGGCGGGTGTGGCGGGGCTACGGGACTACCAGCTGCTGATTCCCCAGCCGCCACCACTGCTGACGCCGCCTCGCCACTCTCCTCATCCCCGCCGTCCCCAACCCCAAACCCTAACGGCTCAACGGTAACCCCCACGCGCGGCTCAGTACCGCGACACGTGCCTCCGCGCCAGGACCATCTATCCCCTGCGCAACACCCGCCTCTATCCCTCGCCACTCACCATCACAGCCCTGACGACCCTGACGATCCTGACGACGATCCAGATCTCCAGCCCAGGATCTTACACACGCAGACAGTCG
Source organism: Cherax quadricarinatus (assembly GCF_038502225.1). Taxonomy (NCBI): domain Eukaryota; kingdom Metazoa; phylum Arthropoda; class Malacostraca; order Decapoda; family Parastacidae; genus Cherax; species Cherax quadricarinatus. The sequence continues at coordinate 8,005,592 of NC_091391.1, forward strand.
CCCTCCACCACCCGGAAACTGACAGCGAACTATCACCTTCAGCTCACGTTAATTATAAAGACGAACCCCTGAGTGTAAGCGTAGTCCACGAGGACTCCCAGTTGGACTCCCATGACTCGGGACTCTTGAGTCCCAGTGAACTTTCACCCAGAGAAGGTCAGGTCAGTGTCCCCAGCATGATAGATGCGTCAGACTTCAGGTCACTCCAGCCGGAGCCAATCTATCAAAATTTGTCTTCAATGAATGGCCGGATGTCCCCCCCAGGATTCTCACCTTCGTCAGCCAGTAGCTACGCTACGCTGACGCCTCTACAGCCGCTACCACCTATCAGCACAGTGTCAGACAAGTTCGCTTACGGCCATACGGGTAATGTGTCAGGGAGCTTCACCGTAATGCAGAATAACGGCCTGGGAAATATGTTGTCTATGGGATCGCCGTACCAGTACGACAAACTGTCTATGTCGCCTCCACATTACGCATCTAACAACAGTTTGGGGCTTAACTTGGGCCACCAACACTCACCGTTATCGCCACATTCGTATCAAAACGGCTTGGCATCGCCGCAGAAATCACTAAGCCCTAACGGGTACGACTCCCCGTACACACGGCAAGACATGAGTCGTACGACGCTAGCCGCCCCACAATCTCCAACGCTGTCTCCACCAGTTTCCCTACATTCTCCTCCACAAGCGTTCTCCAACTTCAGCGCAGCGCCAACGCCAACACTCACCACCACCTCCCTCAACATGAACGGCTTATCAGGGGGTAGTGGACTAGGCTCACTGTCACCCCAGGCAGTGTCCCCACATAGTCCAAACTACAGTCCCCACCACCACCTTCAAGTACCCCCGTCACCACCACCCATAAAACAAGAACCCATCTTGCACAGTGCCAGTCTGGGGTGCCAGCTGGCTAACATGGCCCCCACTATGCCCACGACCATATCCCAGAGCCCCCCACACTCACACATGGCCGTAACTATGTCCCAACAACCCATGGTACACACAGCACCCATGTCAGTACCTACGACCGCCGTAGGTGGCACACAGGTGTCCATGAAGACAACACAGATGGCTACAACCAGTGCGGGCGCAGGTGCGGGCGAGGTAGAGGAGATAAACACAAAAGAACTAGCGCAACGCATTTCCGCAGAACTCAAAAGGTACTCAATACCCCAAGCCATCTTTGCCCAGCGGGTATTATGTCGGTCTCAGGGCACGCTGTCAGACCTGCTCAGGAACCCTAAGCCCTGGTCAAAGCTTAAATCTGGGCGAGAAACCTTCCGGCGGATGTGGAAGTGGCTTCAGGAACCCGAATTTCAAAGGATGTCAGCCCTCAGATTAGCAGGTAAGTCCCCGTTAGTTACTGCGTTAAGTCTCCGCTAGTCACTGTCTTAAGTCCCCACTACAGTCACTGTATCAAGTCCTTATTACAGTCACTATCAAGTCTCCACAGTAGTCACTGTATCAAGTCCAGACTAGTCACTGTATAAAGTCCCCACTACAGTCAATGTATCAAGTCCCCATAACACTGTATAGAGTCCCCACTACACTGTATCAAGTCCCCACTAAACTGTATCAAGTCCCCACTACACTGACTTTATCAAGTCCTTATTAGTCACTATCAAGTCCCCACTACAGTCACTGTAACAAGTCCAGACTAGTCACTGTATAAAGTCCCCACTACAGTCACTGTATCAAGTTCCCACTACAGTCACTGTATCAAGTCCCCACTACAGTCACTGTATCAAGTTCCCACTACAGTCACTGTATCAAGTTCCCACTACAGTCACTGTATCAAGTTCCCACTACAGTCACTGTATCAAGTCTCCACTACAGTCACTGTATCAAGTTCCCACTACAGTCACTGTATCAAGTTCCCACTACAGTCACTGTATCAAGTCCCCACTACAGTCACTGTATCAAGTCCCCACTACAGTCACTGTATCAAGTTCCCACTACAGTCACTGTATCAAGTTCCCACTACAGTCACTGTATCAAGTTCCCACTACAGTCACTGTATCAAGTTCCCACTACAGTCACTGTATCAAGTTCCCACTACAGTCACTGTATCAAGTTCCCACTACAGTCACTGTATCAAGTTCCCACTACAGTCACTGTATCAAGTCCCCACTACAGTCACTGTATCAAGTTCCCACTACAGTCACTGTATCAAGTTCCCACTACAGTCACTGTATCAAGTTCCCACTACAGTCACTGTATCAAGTTCCCACTACAGTCACTGTATCAAGTTCCCACTACAGTCACTGTATCAAGTTCCCACTACAGTCACTGTATCAAGTTCCCACTCCTGTAACAAGTCCCCACCACACTGTATCAAGTCCCCACCACACTGCATCAAGCCTCCACTACAGTCACTGTATCAGTCTCCACTACAGTCACTGTATCAAGCCTCCACTACAGTCACTGTATCAGTCTCCACTACAGTCACTGTATCAGTCTCCACTACAGTCACTGTATCAGTCTCCACTACAGTCACTGTATCAAGTTCCCACTACAGTCACTGTATCAGGTCCCCACTACAGTCACTGTATCAAGTTCCCACTACAGTCACTGTATCAGGTCCCCACTACAGTCACTGTATCAAGTTCCCACTACAGTCACTGTATCAGGTCCCCACTACAGTCACTGTATCAAGTTCCCACTACAGTCACTGTATCAAGTCCCCACTACAGTCACTGTATCAAGTTCCCACTACAGTCACTGTATCAAGTCCCCACTACAGTCACTGTATCAGGTCCCCACTACAGTCACTGTATCAGGTCCCCACTACAGTCACTGTATCAAGTTCCCACTACAATCAATACAATACCCTGGTATACCCTGGGTATCCCTCAACCTGGACACGTTCGAAAAGTGCCAGAAAAACACCTAAGACCCCTTAAAATGGGACGAAAAGTGGAACTAGGGGAAATAGGTACGGTATCCCTGATCCCAAATAGGGTGAGGGATATCACCTATTTTGTAGCAATGGAAGGAATAATAGCGGAATTCCAGTAATTGGCAGTAATTAGGTACCCATTGGTACCTAATTACTGCCAAAACTCATTGTAAACCTAATTTCATAGGTATGCCGTACCTAATACCTGCCCATTGATACCTGATTACTGCCCAAACTCGTTGTAACCCAAATCAGATAGGTATCATGTACCTAATACCTCCCCTTTAGTATCTAATTACTGCCCCAAACTCTAGTTATTCAATAAATGCCTAACTAGATATGGCAGTTATCAGGTACCTCTGGTACCTAATTACTGCCCAAAATTCGTTAGGAACTAGTTATATACCTAAGCAGAGAGGTATCCCGTATCTAACACCTTCCCAGTGATACCTAATTACTGTCAAAACTAATTAGGAACTCATTAAAAGAGTATCCCGTACCTAACACCTCCCCAAAAGTACCTAATTACTGCCCCCAATTCACGAGAAACTCACTAAATACCTAACTAGGTATTTAGTGAGGCATCTCGTACCTAACACCTCTCTAGTACCTAATTATGCCCCAAAGTCGTTATGTACTCGTTAAGTACCTAATTACTCAGAGCAAGGAAATATACTAGGGGGAAACAAGGGGATAAACTGGCTACGTCTCGAACGCTGGACGAGGCTACGTTTCGAACACTGGACGAGGTTACGTCTTTGTTGTGGTAACTAGCTTGTTCGTATGTGTTGGCTAGTGACTTCGACTACGACTGTTCGGAACCAGGTTTCAACCCTCTCTGGCACTTTTTGAACGCCTCGTTTGGGTCCCTAAATGCTTCCTAGTTTCGGCCTTCAGGGTACCTAATCAAGGTGCTCAGGTACAAGGCCTATTTACAAGCCTTTTTACAGACGTATTTACAGACGTATTTACAAACGTATTTACAGACAGACGCATTTACAAATGTACAGACATATTTACAGACGTATTTAGAAATATATTTACAGATATTTACAGACATTTACAGATATATTTACAGGTTTAATCCAGGTGTTTATTTTTAAGTGGTTTAGTACCCTCCCCCAGGATGCCACCCACACCAGTCACCTAACACCCAGGTACCTACTTACTGCTAGGTGAACACTGACAGCAGGTGTAAGGTAACTAACACCCAGGTACCTACTTGCTGCTAGGTGAACACTGACAGCAGGTGTGAGGTGACTAACACCCAGGTACCTACTTACTGCTAGGTGAACACTGACAGCAGGTGTAAGGTAACTAACACCCAGGTACCTACTTACTGCTAGGTGAACACTGACAGCAGGTGTAAGGTAACTAACACCCAGGTACCTACTTACTGCTAGGTGAACACTGACAGCAGGTGTAAGGTGACTAACACCCAGGTACCTACTTACTGCTAGGTGAACACTGACAGCAGGTGTAAGGTGACTAACACCCAGGTACCTACTTACTGCTAGGTGAACACTGACAGCAGGTGTAATGTAACTAACACCCAGGTACCTACTTACTGCTAGGTGAACACTGACAGCAGGTGTAAGGTGACTAACACCCAGGTACCTACTTACTGCTAGGTGAACACTGACAACAGGTGTAAGGTAACTAACATCCAGGTACCTACTTACTGCTAGGTGAACACTGACAGCAGATGTAATGTAACTAACACCCAGGTACCTACTTACTGCTAGGTGAACACTGACAGCAGGTGTAAGGTAACTAACACCCAGGTACCTACTTACTGCTAGGTGAACACTGACAGCAGGTGTAAGGTAACTAACACCCAGGTACCTACTTCCTGCTAGGTGAACACTGACAACAGGTGTAAAGTAACTAACACCCAGGTACCTACTTACTGCTAGGTGAACACTGACAGCAGGTGTAAGGTAACTAACACCCAGGTACCTACTTCCTGCTAGGTGAACACTGACAACAGGTGTAAGGTAACTAACACCCAGGTACCTACTTCCTGCTAGGTGAACACTGACAACAGGTGTAAGGTAACTAACACCCAGGTACCTACTTCCTGCTAGGTGAACACTGGCAACAGGTGTAAGGTAACTAACACCCAGGTACCTACTTCCTGCTAGGTGAACACTGACAACAGGTGTAAGGTAACTAACACCCAGGTACCTACTTCCTGCTAGGTGAACACTGACAACAGGTGTAAGGTAACTAACACCCAGGTACCTACTTCCTGCTAGGTGAACACTGACAACAGGTGTAAGGTAACTAACACCCAGGTACCTACTTCCTGCTAGGTGAACACTGGCAACAGGTGTAAGGTAACTAACACCCAGGTACCTACTTCCTGCTAGGTGAACACTGACAACAGGTGTAAGGTAACTAACACCCAGGTACCTACTTCCTGCTAGGTGAACACTGACAACAGGTGTAAGGTAACTAACACCCAGGTACCTACTTCCTGCTAGGTGAACACTGACAACAGGTGTAAGGTAACTAACACCCAGGTACCTACTTCCTGCTAGGTGAACACTGACAACAGGTGTAAGGTAACTAACACCCAGGTACCTACTTCCTGCTAGGTGAACACTGACAACAGGTGTAAGGTAACTAACACCCAGGTACCTACTTCCTGCTAGGTGAACACTGACAACAGGTGTAAGGTAACTAACACCCAGGTACCTACTTACTGCTAGGTGAACACTGACAGCAGGTGTAAGGTAACTAACACCCAGGTACCTACTTCCTGCTAGGTGAACACTGACAACAGGTGTAAGGTAACTAACACCCAGGTACCTACTTACTGCTAGGTGAACACTGACAACAGGTGTAAGGTAACTAACACCCAGGTACCTACTTACTGCTAGGTGAACACTGACAACAGGTGTAAGGTAACTAACATCCAGGTACCTACTTACTGCTAGGTGAACACTGACAGTGAAACTCATATACACCCATGTACACACAAAGCCATGTACACCCATGTACACACAAAGCCCTGTACACCCATGTACACACAAAGCCCTGTACACCCATGTACACACAAAGCCCTGTACACCCATGTACACACAAAGCCCTGTACACCCATGTACACACAAACCCATGTAAACATGCAAAGCCATGTACACTAATATACACCCATGTACACTCAAAGATACATACAGTCATGTACACATACACCCATGTATACATACAGCCATGTACGCAATTCATCCAAATTACGCATAAATACGCAGTCAGCTGATTTACTCATTTAAAAAGATACGCAAATGTGCGTACCTGACTTGCGTAGTGGCGTTAGTGGTGTTAGCGGCGGTGGTAGTGGCACTGTTAACGGCGGCGCCAGCGGCATTGTTCGCGGTGGCGCCAGCGATATTGTTAGCGCCGGCGGCAGCGGCATTGTTAGCGGCGGCGCCAGCGGCATTGTTAGCGGCGGCACCAGCGGCATTGTTAGCGCCGGCGGCAGCGGCATTGTTAGCGGCGGCGCCAGCGGCATTGTTAGCGGCATTAACAGCGGCGTTGTTAGCGGAGGCGCTGGAAGCATTGTTAGCGGCGCTGTTAGCAGCGTTATCGGCATTGTTAGCGGCGGCGCCAGCGGCATTGTTAGCGGCGGCGCCAGCGGCATTGTTAGCGGCGGCGCCAGCGGCATTGTTAGCGGCGGCGCTGGAAGCATTGTTAGCGGCGTTGTTAGCAGCATCAGCGGCATTGTTGGTGGCGGCGCTAGGAGCGCTGTTAGCGACATTAATTGCGGCAGTGCTATCGGCGTTGTTAGCGGTAGCGTTAATAACGCCGTTAGCGACGGTGTTAGCTGTGGCGTTAGCGGTGGTGTTAGCGGCGGCCTAGCGGCGGCGCTGGCGGAGGCGTAGCGGCGGCGCTGGCGGAGGCGTAGCGGCGGCTGGCGGAGACGTAGCGGCGGCGCTGGCGGAGACGTAGCGGCGGCGCTGGCGGAGACGTAGCGGCGGCGCTGGCGGAGGCGTAGCGGCGGCGCTGGCGGAGGCGTAGCGGCGGCGCTGGCGGAGGCGTAGCGGCGGCGCTGGCGGAGGCGTAGCGGCGGCTGGCGGAGACGTAGCGGCGGCTGGCGGAGACGTAGCGGCGGCGCTGGCGGCGTGGCGGCGTGGCGGCGTGGCTCACTACTTACACTACACCAAATCGTCAGCTGTTCCGCTACGCTCCGGTTCACGCCGCGAAATTGAACGCGGGAACGCCATTACGCGCGGAAATTTTGACATAGAATTAGAACAGGGGAAAGAGGGGGGTAGGGGGATCTAAGTGACCTGGGGAATATCTGGGGGAATATCAGGTGTCGAGTATCTGCGGCCGAATATCTGGGGGAATATCTGGGAGGAATATGTGGGGTCGAATATCTGGGAGACTATCTGGGGGAATATCTGGGGGAATATCTGGGAGGAATATGTGGGGTCGAATATCTGGGAGACTATCTGGGGAATATCTGGGAGACCGAATATCTGGGGGAATATCTGGGAGGAATATGTGGGGGGGAATATCTGGGAATATCTGGGAGACTATCTGGGGGGAATATCTGGGGGAATATCTGGAGGGAATATCTGGAGGGATTATCTGGAGGGAATATCTGGGGGGATATCTAGGGTCGAATATCTGGTGGAATATTTAGGGGGCATATCTGGGTGGGGGAATTTCTGGGGGCGAATATCTGGGGGGAATATCGAGGGCGAATATCTGGGGGGAATATCGAGGGCGAATATCTGGGGGGAATATCGGGAGGGGATATCTGGGGGAATATCTGGGGTTGAATATCTGGGGGAATATCTGGGGTTGAATATCTGGGGAATATTTGAGATGATTATGTCCAGTGTATGTACAACAAAGTGTACATGTGTACACCTGGTACTAACGTACACCAGGTGAACGTATGTACTACAGTAAGTACACATGTACACGTGTGTACTCCCGTGTACATTTCTACTGTTACTGTACATCTGTATGCATGCATACACACCATGTACGCCATGTTGCAGTGTACACGCTATGTACACCATGTTATAGCGTACACACATTACAGTGTACAAGCCATGTACACCATGTTAGTGTACAAGCCATGTACACCATGTTAGTGTACAAGCCATGTACACCATGTTACTGTACACGCCATGTACACCATGTTATAGCGTACACACAATATTACAGTGTACAAGCCATGTACACCATGTTAGTGTATACACCATGTTACAATGTACACACCATGTACACCATGTTACAATGTACACACCATTACACCATGTTACAATGTGCACACCATGTACACCATGTTACAATGTACACACCATGTACACCATGTTACAATGTGCACACCATGTACACCATGTTACAATGTACACACCATGTACACCATGTTACAATGTACACACCATGTACACCATGTTACAATGTACACACCATGTACACCATGTTACAATGTACACACCATGTACAACTACATACTGGTATACAACCTCAGGAGTATTCTTACAGTGCGTAATAGTGCGTAATACAGTGCATCACATCGTGCGTAATACAGTGCATCACATCGTGCGTAATACAGTGCATCACATCGTGCGTAATAGTGCGTAATACAGTGCATCACATCGTGCGTAATAGTGCGTAATACAGTGCATCGCATCGTGCGTAATAATGCGTAATACAGTGCATCACATCGTGCGTAATGCGTAATACAGTGCATCACATCGTGCGTAATAGTGCGTAATACAGTGCATCACATCGTGCGTAATAATGCGTAATACAGTGCATCACATCGTGCGTAATAATGCGTAATACAGTGCATCACATCGTGCGTAATAATGCGTAATACAGTGCATCACATCGTGCGTAATAGTGCGTAATACAGTGCATCACATCGTGCGTAATAATGCGTAATACAGTGCATCACATCGTGCGTAATAGTGCGTAATACAGTGCATCACATCGTGCGTAATAATGCGTAATACAGTGCATCACATCGTGCGTATTAGTGCGTAATACAGTCCATTACATCGTGCGTAATAGTGCGTAATACAGTGCATCACATCGTGCGTAATAGTGCGTAATACAGTGCATCACATCGTGCGTAATACAGTGCATCACATCGTGCGTAATAGTGCGTAATACAGTGCATCACATCGTGCGTAATACAGTGCATTACATCGTGCGCAAAAGTGCGTAATACAGCGCGTAATACATTGCGTAATACCGGGCGTAAATTCGCGCAAAATACAGTGCGTAATATATGTAATACAGTGCGTAACACGGTGCGTAATACAGAAATACCATGTACGTAATACAGTGTATAATACAATGTGTGTAATACAATGCATAATACAGTGCGTAATACAGTGCGTAATACAGTGCGTAATAGAGTGCGTAATACAGTCCTTAATACAGTGCGTAATACAGTGCGTAATACAGTCCTTAATACAGTGCGTAATACAGTCCTTAATACAGTGCGTAATACAGTGCGTAATACAGTGCGTAATACAGTCCTAAATACAGTGCGTAATACAGTGCGTAATACAGTCCTTAATACAGCGCGTAATACAGTGCGTAATACAGTCCTTAATACAGTGCGTAATACAGTCCTTAATACAGTGCGTAATACAGTCCTTAATACAGTGCGTAATACAGCCCTTAATACAGTGCGTAATACAGTGCGTAATACAGTCCTCCTTAATACCGTGCGTAATACAGTAATTAATACAGTGCGTAATACAGTGCGTAATACAGTCCTTAATACAGTGCGTAATACAGTGCGTAATACAGTGCGTAATACAGTCCTAAATACAGTGCGTAATGCAGTCTTTAATACAGTGCGTAATACAGTCCTTAATACAGTCCTTAATACCGTGCGTAATACAGTGCGTAATACAGTGCGTAATACAGTCCTAAATACAGTGCGTAATGCAGTCTTTAATACAGTGCATAATACAGTCCTTAATACAGTGCGTAATACAGTGCATAATACAGTCCTCCTTAATACCGTGCGTAATACAGTGCGTAATACAGTCCTTAATACAGTGCGTGATACAGTCCTTAATACAGTGCGTAATACAGTCCTTAATACAGTGCGTAATACAGTGCATAATACAGTCCTCCTTAATACCGTGCGTAATACAGTGCGTAATACAGTCCTTAATACAGTGCGTAATACAGTCCTTAATACAGTGCGTAATACAGTCCTTAATACAGTTCTTAATACCGTGCGTAATACAGTGCGTAACAGTCCTTAATACAGTGCGTAATACAGTCCTTAATACAGTGCGTAATACAGTCCTTAATACAGTGCGTAATACAGCCCTTAATACAGTGCGTAATACAGTGTGTAATACAGTGCGTAATACAGTCCTTAATACAATGCGTAATACAGTGAGTAATGCAATGCTTAATACCGTGCGTAATATAGTGCTTAATACAGTACTTAATACAGTGCGTAATACAGTGCGTAATACAGTGCCTAATACAGTGCGTAATACAGTGTGTAATACCGTGCGTAATATAGTGCTTAATACAGTGCGTAACACACTTATACAATGCTTAATACAGTGCGTAATACAGTGCTTAATACCGTGCGTAATACAATGCTTAATACCGTGCGTAATACAGTGCTTAATACCGTGCGTAATACAATGCTTAATACCGTGCGTAATATAGTGTATAAAATAATGCGTAATACAGTCCGCAATACAGTGCTTAATACAGTGCGTAATACAGTGCTTAATACAGTGCGTAATACAGTGCGTAATACCGTGCGTAATACAGTGCTTAATACAGTGCGTAATATAGTGCGTAATACAGTGCGTAATACCGTGCGTAATACAGTGCGTAATACAGTGCGTAATACAGTGCGTAATACCGTGCGTAATACAGCGCGTAATACAGCGCGTAATACAGTGCGTAATACAGTGCGTAATACAGTGCGTAATACAGTGCTTAATACAGTGCTTGATACTGTGCGTAATACAGTGCGTAATACCGTGCGTAATACAGTGCGTAATACAGTGCTTAATACAGTGCGTAATACAGTGCGTAATACAGTGCTTAATACAGTGCTTAATACAGTGCTTAATACAGTCCTTAATACAGTGCGTAATACAGTCCTTAATACAGTGCGTAATACAGTGAGTAATACAGTCCTTAATACAGTGCGTAATACAGTGCTTAATACAGTCCTTAATACAGTCCTTAATACAGTCCTTAATACAGTGCGTAATACAGTGCTTAATACAGTCCTTAATACAGTGCGTAATACAGTCCTTAATACAGTGCGTAATACAGTGCGTAATACAGTGCTTAATACAGTGCTTAATACAGTGCTTAATACAGTGAATATAGTGAATAATAAAGTGTGTAATGCTGATATACAGTGCGTAATGCTGTGTTATACAGTATGCTGTCCGTTACACAGTGCGTAATGCTGATATATAGTGCGTAATGCTGTGTTATACAGTACGCTGTCCGTTACACAGTGCGTAATGCTGCGTAAGAACGTGCGTAATAACATGCATAGTGCTGTGCGTAATACAGTTCTTAATACATTGCGTCATACCAGTGCGTAACATGGCGTATTATCAGTCTTAAGAGAAGTGTTAAGACCCCTGGTTGTCTTCAAGACCCCTGGTTGTCGTCAAGACCCCTGGTTGTCTTCAAGACCCCTGGTTGTCTTCAAGATCCCTGGTTGTCTTCAAGACCCCTGGTTGTCTTCAAGACCCCTGGTTGTCTTCAAGACTCCTGGTTGTCTTCAATACTCCTGGTTGTCTTCAAGACCCTGGTTGTCTTCAAGACTCTGGTTGTTTTCAAGACTCCTGTTTGATCAAGACCCCTGGTTGTCTTCAAGACCCCTGGTTGTCTTCAAGACTCCTGGTCTTGACTCCTGGTTGTTTTCAAGACTCCTGTTTGTCTTCAAGACCCCTGGTTGTCTTCAAGACTCCTGGTTGTTTTCAAGACTCCTGGTTGTCTTCAAGACTCCTGGTTGTCGTCAAGACCCCTGGTTGTCTTCAAGACCCCTGGTTGTCTTCAAGACTCCTGGTTGTCTTCAAGACCCCTGGTTGTCTTCAAGACCCCTGGTTGTCTTCAAGACCCCTGGTTGTCTTCAAGACTCCTGGTTGTCTTCAAGACCCCTGGTTGTCTTCAAGACTCCTGGTTGTCTTCAAGACCCCTGGTTGTCTTCAAGACCCTTGGTTGTCTTCAAGACTCCTGGTTGTCTTCAAGACCCCTGGTTGTCTTCAAGACCCCTGGTTGTCTTCAAGACCCCTGGTTGTCTTCAAGACCCCTGGTTGTCTTCAAGACCCCTGGTTGTCTTCAAGACCCCTGGTTGTCTTCAAGACCCCTGGTTGTCTTCAAGACTCCTGTTTGTCTTCAAGGCCCCTGGTTGTCTTCAAGACCCCTGGTTGTCTTCAAGACCCCTGGTTGTCTTCAAGACTCCTGTTTGTCTTCAAGACCCCTGGTTGTCTTCAAGACTCCTGTTTGTCTTCAAGACCCCTGGTTGTCTTCAAGACTCCTGTTTGTCTTCAAGGCCCCTGGTTGTTTTCAAGAACCCTGGTTGTCTTCAAGACCCCTGGTTGTCTTCAAGACTCCTGGTTGTCTTCAAGACTCCTGGTTGTCTTCAAGACCCCTGGCTGTTTTCAAGACCCCTGGTTGTCTTCAAGACCCCTGGCTGTCTTCAAGACCCCTGGTTGTCTTCAAGACCCCTGGTTGTTTTCAAGACTCCTGGTTGTCTTCAAGACTCCTGGTTGTCTTCAAGACTCCTGGTTGTCTTCAAGACCCCTGGTTGTCTTCAAGACTCCTGGTTGTCTTCAAGACTCCTGGTTGTCTTCAAGACCCCTGGTTGTCTTCAAGACTCCTGGTTGTCTTCAAGACTCCTGGTTGTCTTCAAGACTCCTGGTTGTCTTCAAGACCCCTGGTTGTCTTCAAGACTCCTGGTTGTCTTCAAGACTCCTGGTTGTCTTCAAGACTCCTGGTTGTCTTCAAGACTCCTGGTTGTCTTCAAGACTCCTGGTTGTCTTCAAGACCCCTGGTTGTATTCAAGACCCCTGGTTGTCTTCAAGACCCCTGGTTGTCTTCAAGACTCCTGGTTGTCTTCAAGACTCCTGGTTGTCTTCAAGACCCCTGGTTGTCTTCAAGACCCCTGGTTGTCTTCAAGACCCCTGGCTGTCTTCAAGACTCCTGGTTGTCTTCAAGACCCCTGGCTGTTTTCAAGACCCCTGGTTGTCTTCAAGACCCCTGGCTGTCTTCAAAACCCCTGGTTGTCTTCAAGACCCCTGGTTGTCTTCAAGACTCCTGGTTGTCTTCAAGACCCCTGGTTGTCTTCAAGACCCCTGGTTGTCTTCAAGACCCCTGGTTGTCTTCAAGACTCCTGGTTGTCTTCAAGACCCCTGGTTGTCTTCAAGACTCCTGCTTGTCTTCAAGACCCCTGGTGGTCTTCAAGACTCCTGGTTGTCTTCAAGACCCCTGGTGGTCTTCAAGATCCCTGGTTGTCTTCAAGACCCCTGGTTGTCTTCAAGACCCCTGGTTGTCTTCAAGACCCCTGGTTGTCTTCAAGACCCCTGGTTGTCTTCAAGAACCCTGGTTGTTTCAAGACCCTCGGCTGTCTTCAAGACCCCTGGTTGTCTTCAAGACCCCTGGTTGTCTTCAAGACCCCTGGTTGTCTTCAAGACCCCTGGTTGTCTTCAAGACCCCTCGTGTTAGCATGAGTAATATCAGGGGTAATATCAAGGGGTAATATCAGTGATAATATCAAGGGGTAATATCAAGGGGTAATATCAAGGGTTAATATCAAGGGGTAATATCAAGGGGTAATATCAAAGGACAGTAAGACTGGTCATCCTGTCAGAGTGCACAACGTTTAACTGGCTTCCGTCTGGCCTTGTTGGAGAGGCAGTGACTTCCTTCCTGGAGGGGGGAGGGGAGGGGGCGAGAGGAGGGGTGAATGGATGGGTGAAATAGGGAGGGGGTGAGGGAAGGGGGGGAGAGAGGTATGACAAGGGGGAAGGGGCTCAGGGGAGGGGGTGATAGAGGGGAGGGGGGTGATAGAGGGGAGGGGGGTGATAGAGGAGGGGGGTGAGAGAGGGGAGGGGGGTGAGAGAGACATCCAGCATTTACCCAAACCCAGGTGTTCGCATCTTCCCCCCCCCTCCTCCCCTTCCCCCCTCCCTGCAAGCTTCCCAACACCTGCACACCTCCCCTCACCCAACAACCCCCCACCCACCCCTCCCCCACACACCAACCCCCACACATTCCAACCCAAACGAACAATTAACCCGGTCAAGGCTGTAGGGGAAGGCGAAGCCGCAGCCTGGTGCAGGGGTCGGGACGCGGGCAGGTGTTGTTTACACCCCACCACTTCTTCCCATGTTAAGAGTAAAGCGCTAAACTCGTACGTGCAGCTAGTATGGGGTGTGTGATGAGGGCTCGACCCTCCCTCCCTGGGCAGCGGTAGTGTCCCCCTCTCTATCCAATTACGGCAGTACGTACGTGTACGTGTCCGTGATGGCGTAATACGCACATAAGCGGCCTTTTCGATCTCGTACACGTGTACGACTGTGTGTGTGTCACTGTGTGCGTCTCTGTACGTCACTGTGTGCGTATCTACACGTCACTGTGTGCGTGTCACTGTGTGCGTCTCTGTACGTCACTGTGTGCGTATCTACACGTCACTGTGCGCGTGTCACTGTGTGCGTCTCTGTACGTCACTGTGTGCGTATCTACACGTCACTGTGTGCGTATCTACACGTCACTGTGTGCGTATCTACACGTCACTGTGTGCGTGTCACTGTGTGCGTATCTACACGTCACTGGGACCCCTGTTACAAGTCCTGGGGCCCCCTGGTGGTCCTGGGACCACTGTTAGTAGTCCTGGGACCCCCTAGTGGTCCCAAGACCACTGTTAGTAGTCCTGGGGCCCCCTAGTGGTCCCAAGACCACTGTTAGTAGTCCTGGGGCCCCCTAGTGGTCCCAAGACCACTGTTAGTGGTCCTGGGACCCCCTAGTGGTCCCAAGACCACTGTTAGTAGTCCTGGGACCCCCTAGTGGTCCCAAAACCACTGTTAGTAGCCCTGGCCCAAGACCACTGTTAGTGGTCCTGGGACCCCCTGGTGGTCCCAAGACCACTGTTAGTGGTCCTGGGACCCCCTAGTGGTCCAAAAACCACTGTTAGTAGTCCTGTGACACCCTAGTGGTCCCAAGACCACTGTTAGTAGTCCTGGGACCCCCTAGTGGTCCCAAAACCACTGTTAGTAGCCCTGGCCCAAGACCACTGTTAGTAGTCCTGGGACCCCCTAGTGGTCCCAAAACCGCTGTTAGTAGCCCTGGCCCAAGACCACTGTTAGTGGTCCTGGGACCCCCTGGTGGTCCCAAGACCACTGTTAGTGGTCCAAAAACCACTGTTAGTAGTCCTGGGACACCCTAGTGGTCCCAAGACCACTGTTAGTAGTCCTGGGACCCCCAAGACCACTGTTAGTGGTCCTGGGACCCCCTAGTGGGACCACTGTGGGTCCAGGGACCACCACTTGAGGGGTAACTTTTATTTTGGTCAGGATCTTGGTCCAATTTTTAATTTTCAGTGTTATTTCTCTCGCTTGAGCGCTTCTGAAACACAAGTTGTGGTAGTGGTGGTAGTGGTGGTAGTGGTGGTAGTGGTAGTAGTGGTGGTAGTGGTAGTAGTGGTAGTGGTGGTAGTGGTGGTAGTGGTGGTAGTGGTGGTAGCAGTGGTACTAGTGGTAGTGGTAGTGGTGGTAGTGGTGGTAGTGGTGGTAGTGGTGGTAGTGGTGGTATTAGTGGTAGTAGTGGTAGTGGTGGTAGTGGTGGTAGTAGTGGTAGCGGTGGTAGCAGTGGTAGTAGTGGTAGTGGTAGTGGTGGTAGTAGTGGTAGTGGTGGTAGTGGTGGTAGTAGCGGTAGTAGTAGTGGTGGTAGCAGTGGTAGTAGTGGTGGTGGTAGTGGTGGTAGTGGTGGTAGTAGTGGTAGTGGTAGTGGTGGTAGTGGTGGTAGTGGTGGTATTAGTGGTAGTAGTGGTAGTGGTGGTATTAGTGGTAGTAGTGGTAGTGGTGGTAGTAGTAGTAATGGTAGTGGTGGTAGTGGTGGTAGTAGCGGTGGTAGTGGTGGTAGTAGCGGTAGTAGTAGTGGTGGTAGTGGTGGTAGCAGTGGTAGTAGTGGTGGTGGTAGTGGTGGTAGTGGTGCTAGTGGTGGTAGTGGTGGTAGTAGTGGTAGTGGTGGTAGTAGTAGTAATGGTAGTGGTGGTAGTGGTGGTAGTGGTGGTAGTAGCGGTAGTAGTAGTGGTGGTAGTGGTGGTAGCAGTGGTAGTAGTGGTAGTGGTGGTAGTGGTGGTAGTGGTGGTAGTAGTGGTAGTGGTGGTGGTAGTGGTGGTGGTAGTAGTGGTGGTAGTGGTGGTGGTGGTAGGGGTGGTAGTGGTGGTGGTAGGAGTAGTGGTGGTAGTGGTGGTGGTGGTGGTAGTAGTGGTGGTGGTAGTAGTACTAGTGGTGGTGGTGGTAGTAGTAGTGGTGGTAGTGGTGGCGGTGGTAGGTAGTAGTGGTGGTAGTGGTGGTGGTAGTGGTGGTAGTAGTGGTGGTAGTAGTGGTGGTAGTGGTGGTGGTAGTAGTAATGGTGGTAGTGGCGGTGGTAGTGGTAGTAGTAGTGGTGGTAGTGGTGGTGGTAGTAGTAGTAGTGGTGGTGGTAGTAGTGGTGGTGGTGGTGGTAGTGGAGGTGGTAGTAGTGGTGGTAGTGGTGGTGGTGGTGGTAGGGGTTGTGGTAGTGGTGGTGGTAGTAGTGGTGGTAGTGGTGGTGGTGGTAGGGGTGGTAGTAGTGGTGGTAGTGGTGGTGGTGGTAGTAGTGTTGGTGGTGGTAGTGGTGGTAGTGGTGGTGGTGGTAGGGGTGGTAGTGGTGGTGGTAGTAGTAGTGGTGGTAGTGGTGGTGGTGGTGGTGGTAGTAGTGGTGGTAGTGGTGGTGGTAGTAGTAGTAGTGGTGGTGGTTTAGTAGTAGTGGTGGTAGTGGTGGCGGTGGTAGTAGTAGCGGTAGTGGTGGTGGGATGGTGGTAGTGGTGGTGGTAGTGGTGGTAGTAGTGGTGGTAGTAGTGGTGGTAGTGGTGGTGGTAGTAGTAATGGTGGTGGTGGTAGTAATGGTAGTAGTTGTAGTGGTAGTGGTGGTAGTAGTGGTAGTAGTGGTGGTAGTAGTAGTGGTGGTGGTGGTAGCGGAGGTGGTAGTAGTGGTGGTAGTGGTGGTGGTGGTGGTAGTGGTAGTGGTAGTGGTGGCAGTGGTGGTAGTGGTGGCAGTGGTGGTAGTGGTGGTAGTGGTGGTAGTGGTAGTAGTGGTGGTAGTGGTGGTGGTGGTAGTAGTGTTGGTAGTGGTGGTGGTGGTAGGGGTGGTAGTGGTGGTAGTGGTGGTAGTGGTGGCAGTGGTGGTAGTGGTGGTAGTGGTGGTAGTGGTGATAGTGGTGGTGGTGGTAGTGGCAGTGGTGGTGGTAGTGGTGGCAGTGGTGGTGGTGGTGGTAGTGGTGGCAGTGGTGGTGGTAGTGGTGGTAGTGGTGGTAGTGGTGGTAGTGGTGGTAGTGGTGGTAGTGGTGGTAGTGGTGGTAGTGGTGGTAGTGGTGGTAGTGGTGGCAGTGGTGGTAGTGGTGGTAGTGGTGGTAGTGGTGGTGGTAGTGGTGGTGGTAGTGGTGGTAGTGGTGATAGTGGTGGTGGTAGTGGTGGTAGTGGTGGCAGTGGTGGTGGTGGTGGTAGTGGTGGTAGTGGTGGCAGTGCTGGTGGTGGTGGTAGTGGTGGTAGTGGTGGCAGTGGTGGTGGTGGTAGTGGTGGTAGTGGTGGCAGTGGGGGGTGGTAGTGGTGGCAGTGGTGGTGGCAGTGGTGGTAGTGGTGGCAGTGGTGGTGGTAGTGGTGGTAGTGGTGGCAGTGGTGGTGGCGGTGATGGTGGTAGTGGTGGTGGTAGTAGTGGTGGTGGTAGTAGTGGTGGTAGTAGTGGTGGTGGTGGTAGTAGTGGTGGTCGTGGTGGTGGTGGTAGTAGTGGTGGTAGTAGTAGTAGTGGGTAGTGGTGGTGGTAGTAGTGGTGGTGGTGGTAGTGGTGGTGATGGTAGTAGTGGTGGTAGTGGTGGTGGTAGTAGTGGTGGTGGTAGTAGTAGTAGTAGTAGTGGTTGTGGTAGTAGTGGTGGTAGTGGTGGTGGTGGTAGTAGTAGTGATGGTAGTGGTGGTGGTAGTAGTAGTGGTGGTAGTAGTAGTGGTGGTGGTGGTAGTAGTGGTGGTAGTGGTGGTGGTAGTAGTGGTAGTGGTAGTAGCAGTAGTAGTGGTGGTAATAGTGGTGGTAGTGGTAGTAATGGTGGTGGCAGTAGTGGTGGTA